>NW_019396716.1:0-1334 GCF_000591075.1 Eurytemora carolleeae
TTACCGCTTCTGTTTTATAATACCCTCAAGCCCCAACAATAAAACGACAACCACCTTTATCGTTCAAATTCATATATAATGCAGAAATTTTCAGAATTGGACACTTTAAAGCGGATTTTTTTTCTTCACATTATTGATAAAATAAAGGCTTCAGGGTTTATTTTATCAGAATTCATAGTTTGAAATATATAATGTCAACGACATCAGGTTGCAAATATATAGGGATTATAAATCAGAGTTTGTGGCAAAAACTCAAATTCCTTTGTATGATATATTTTTATTTAATTACGCTTGACTCTAGTGTTTTTTTTTCAAAATTCATTCGCTTTAAAACTTTTGAAAACTTATTGTTCACTTAATCTTTGCAACCTGATGCCGTAGACCTTGGATAATTCAAATTATGAACTCTGCTAAAGAATAAGAAGCCAAAAATAACGTAAGTTCTTTTTCAATTTACAAAAATATTTATGTTTTAATAAAAAAAAAAGCGTTAACACAAAACATTATTAAAGATACACAAATCCTAGATCAAAGAAACAAATTTAATGAAATTCAATAAAGAAAGAAATTTGTCCCTTTTCATCACTCAAATTCTCTTTGACTCATTTCAATTTACCTTCAATCTATCTTCTTTTTCCCACTCATCTATCTATTTTTTCCCACTCATCTATCTACTTTTTTCCACTCATCTATCTTCTTTTTCCCACTCATCTATCTTCTTTTTTTCTTTCATCATCTATTCTCTTTTTCTCCCACCATCTTCTATTCTCTTTTTCCACCTCATCTATTTTTATTTTCTCATTCTAATTGTCTTTTTCTCACTCCAATTCTTTTCACTCATTTCTATTCTCTTATTTATTAATTCCAATTATTTTTTCACTTATTCAAATTTTCTTTCTTTCTAAAATTCTGTTTCACTCTTCCTAATCTATTTCTCTAACTCAAAATCTCTGAACACCTTTCTCTCGGTCATTTTTTCCTTTCACTTTTATTCTCTTATATTTTCTCTGATATTGACTATTACATAATATTATTTAGAATATTTATATTATATACAAGTTTCCTGAAGTACGGCCTCGAAAGAAATTGCAGCGTAGTAAAGTCTAAAGGCCAAACAAAACATGTAGAGCTGGAAGGGGGACTAATGTGGATAATTAAACACTTTAAAACTATTTTCAACACTTAATACCCCCCTTTCCCCCTCTTTAGAGATTGAAAAATAAGATATATCAATAAAAAATGAGGAAAGGAAAAATTTAGTATTTACGTCAAATTAAGGAAAAAATCAAACTAAAAGAGACTTTTTATGTGTACCTTTATCTGAGTATCACGTT
>NW_019396716.1:1812-5663 GCF_000591075.1 Eurytemora carolleeae
CTTAATTTTTGTTGATGGGGGGGGTGGGGGGTGGAAAACAGCTTGTCTCGACAGCTTGCAGATGTAGACATATGGCGCCAAAGTAATAAATCTTGAGGGAGATAATGGCCCCCTGCCTTGAAGTAAACCGACACCCATCCGTTTTGAGGAGAGACGGATTCAGGGTCTTTTCGGTCTAAAAACGACTCTTTTATTAGTACTAAAACAGAGTCGGACCGGCGCCAGTTTTTGGGGTCGTGCGGGTCGTTTTCAGACTCTAAAACAGGGTCGTTTGTTCTATGCGGGTGAGTCTTTGCCACAAACTATGATTTTTCTAATCCCAATAAATACAGGGAACACAATCAATTACAGCCCAGATATTTCAACTTATCAATTCTGTTAGGTATAACATATATTGGGATTAAAAAATTTAAGTTTGTGGCAAAGACTCAATTCCTTTGTTAATTTCATGCAAAATAATTTGCAGGTTTGTAAAATATCAACATTCCTTCGTTTTTTTTTTTTGGCAACTCAAACCAAATTTACAATTTTATTTAAAAAATTTCGTATCTTATCGTTACGTTGTCTTTGAAAATAGTTTTTTTTGTTAAAGAACACTTTCTGGGAGAAATAATGAACTCAAAAATAGCAAAGATGGGAATTTAAAGGGGCTGTGTCGAATAAAATAGTATAGATTACACTCCAAAGTCCTTAAACATACATATTACATATTCAGAAAGGTATCCTTTAAACCTTTATCTGAGTATCACGTTGATATCCTATACTTAAAAATAGTTAAATACTTTTAATTTTCTTTTTCCCCATGCTACAAATAATCCGCAAGCCACTTTTTAACAAAAAATAGCATCTCTGTTACTTTAGCTGAGACAAAAGTTTAAAGGGTAGCTGTGTGAATCAGTGTTCCCATGTAATAACTCTAAAAGTATCTTTATACCTGCAAATATTCTTTACACAGAGCAAAGGCCTTTTCTCTCACTTTCTCACTTTGGGCCTGAAAAGGAATTGAGTTTTTGCCACAAACATAAATTTTCAAATCCATAAATCTCAAAAACCTAATTTTGGAAACCTTTGATATTTCAAACTTACACTTCCTGATCTAACAGTATTCGAAGTTTGAAATATCGAAGGTCTACGAAATAGGGTTATAAAGATAAAAGGATTAGAAAATCAGAGTTTGTGGCAAAAACTCAATTCCTTTATCAAATTGTAAGTAATTTGGCATTGGTACCACGGGCAGTGTGCTCAGCATGTACTTGTAGTGTATTTTGATTTACCCCAGAGTAATAACAATGTATTAATATTGTTATATGTATCAGCACTACATCAAGCAGTGAGAAGAAATAAACATTATCCAAATACTCACAAAGTTTCTATAGTTTAAACTGTCTTTGGTCTCTTTTAATATCTCTAACATAGTGTTTTAATGTTCTCTTACGGGGGAGGGATGTAATGAATAGGAATATATTGGTAAAAACATTTATATGATTTGTTCAGTTCATGGAGATATTTACTATTTTTAGTGTAGAAATTATTTTCTGGATTCTTTCTTTTGACAAATCAAAAATCTATCACTACTTCAAAAGTTTGAAATTAGTATTTGCTAACAAAAATTTTACATCTTTTTAAATATTATCAGGTTTGGACGAAATTTTGGAATTTAGCGAAAAAATCTTTCCCTTAAATTTATAATTCGATAGTCGATTTAGACTGACAATTATAGATACTCATACATATATATATAACATATATATATGTATATATATATATATATATATATATATATATATATATATATATATATAGATAAGAAAAGTATTTTACAACAAATCTTTTAAATTACTATTTCATATGAATTTCATATACAGGGTGCAAAATCAAAAAAGAACAAAATGTTTTTTTAAAAGTTTTCTTGTTCTTACTTTAAAACTGTATTTCTGCATCAAATTATCGTTTACCTGTGATTCCATGTCAATCTTCATCCGGATTTCAGGGTTTTAAAATTCTCACTTTTTTCTGAAAAAAAACACTTGATATCTTTTTTATTTGTAATTTGTATTTCGATCAAACGAATGTAAAATTTAGCACGAAGACATTTTATTTTTTCAATTTTGTCATAAAGTTCACTTCAAATACAAAACTATTTTATATCTTTCTATAAAAGCTCTTCGCTCATTGGTATATATATAGACGTAGTAAACGCCTACTACATAACAATGTCTCGAGCTCTAAATGCCACACAGACACAAGCGTAGCTATCAAACAAGCTCTTAATCGATCTATACCAAATGCCAAGGTACGATTATTAGTGGACTTAATTCTTCATTTTCCCTAGTGGGTGGCATGTGACTAATTTTTCAAAATTTTATGTTCTTTCTATGCATTTATTTAGTTTTCTTGTAGATGTTGAACTCGAGTTGGCGAATACAAAAATCTAAACACTGTAAAGGTTTTTTGAAAATATCTTTTAAATGGAGATAGATATTACTTTGCGTGGGATGAGATAATTTTTAGTAAACAGGCAGCCTGAAATTTTCGTATCTTAACTCCAATCATGAAATGCAGTCATTAATTCAGCGAATTGGATCTAAGATGCGTAATTTTTTTCGAGCGCTTCATTTGGCGTTCTTATATGATTTATTTTCGAAATTGAGGGGCAATAAAGAATGCATGCCGCAAAACACGTTTGGGTGGCGGTGATTACTCATTGCGTACTTCTGCACTCCCCCCCTCGTAACACATCAGGTTGCACACATTTAAGGATTAGTAAAGTGGAGTTTACGACAAGAAATCAATTTCTTTATAAAATCATACTTTTTAAATTCGAGGTAGCTTTTTTTCTTATATGTTGTTTATGTTAACATACAAAACAGTCTAAACATCAAATGTTAGAAATTCATTTTGATCCCCCCCCCTCAAAGTAAAAGTAATAATATAAGTAAAAGTGATGCAGATAGCTAGATAATATGGAACCGAACAATTTTGTACGTTACACCCATTTACGTTAATTTAATAATGAGACAATATTTTAACAACTTCTTATGAATATTTCTGTAAATTTTAATAATTTTCAAGTTGTTTGTCTTTCTAATTCGCCTGTTTTGTCAGAGAAAGAATCTATAGAGGCGTAGTACTCGAATTCCGAGAGTGTCCGATTAACATCAGGTATATATAAGTTTTTCTTTCTTTGGACATGCTCTGCAGCAAACTAAGATGGGCACGCTCTGAACTAAAAATCAAGCAGTATTTTCAAATTTCTTCTTTAAAACCTCCGCTGGAAACAAGCGCATTGCATTTTTAAAATGTATATGTCTAGGGTTACACAAAAGTATATGTGAGTTTTTTGAGGTAAAACCTAGGTAATATGGCCATTGCGACAATTAAAAGTCGAGGCTCTATAAACGTTTGATTCCTGAGTTTTCCAGATTTCAGTGCAGTTTTCATTGATTGTTTCTGCAGCATAATTCTACCAGTCACTTAAAAAACTGCAATCTACTATTGATAATAATAAATTTTCAGAGAAAAATTTTAGATATCTCGGTCTTTTTTGTTTATACAGACATTTTATTGTCACCGTTGTAAATCACAGTTGTCATTATTTTAATGAAGAGGTACTTGAGATTATGTCTACAGTTTCTTTAAGCAAGCTACAGTGTAAGTTGTAACCTATGGTGTGACATACTTGCTTCTTGTATGGGAGTTTTAAGACTACTCAGGTCTCAGTAGTAGAAGTGAGTCACTGATATCACTGATACTAGGGATACTAGTGCTCACACTAGACACACTACGGAGTGCGTAGTGTGATCTTGAAACTAGGTATGTAAATTGACCGCTGCACTAGCCAGGGGGGGGGG
>NW_019396716.1:6266-157652 GCF_000591075.1 Eurytemora carolleeae
AAAAGGAGGGGGGATAAGGAGCAGGAGAGGGATGAGAGAAGAGAAATAGAGGTGGGCGAGGGGAACTGGAGAGGTATGAGAGGGTAGAAATGGAGGTGGGAGAGGAATGAGAGGGGAGAAATGGAGGGGGAGGGGAAATTGGGGGAATTAAAGGAGGGGGGAGGGATAGGGAGATTGAAGGAATAAGGGAGGGGAAGAGGAGGAGGGGTTGTCCTCCTCTTTAATGAAATAGTTCAAGGTAAAAAAATACTGAGAGAATTCCTGTCCTAGACTTATTGAAAATTCTTGCTTTTCCCAACTTTGCCTAGATTTCTACCAAACCAAACTAAGGAATAGATTTGGTTTGATTTGAACTACAAATGTATACAACATAAAGTTAATTTCATTCAGTGCAAAATGTTAATATAACGTGTTTAAAGTAAAATACAGTGATAACCAGAAAACTCTGGAATAGTAAGACGACTTTTAGAGTCAAGTTTTAACTTAAAAAGTTCAATGACGACAAAACACAGCAATTATGCAGTGAAAAAAAGACCCATTTCACAAATAAGTGATTTAATAAGTGTATAATAAACCTATTTTGCTTCGTAACACCATCATATACACTTAAATATTGCTATAATGTCGTCTTCCTATTCCATTGTTATCTGGTTATCACCGTATGAATAAATGATAAGCATTCATCAGAAAGGCAATATGTTTTATTGAACGTGAACGTCCATGGCAAAAATCGTTTGAAACGGAAAATCAGTTAAACGCATATTGTAAGCATTACTCAATATTACTCACTACTGGGTAAAGATTACTCAATATTACTCGCTACTGGCTAAAGATTACTCAATATTACTTGCCACTGGCTAAAGATTACTCATTTTATTCACTACTGGCTAAAAATTACTCAATATTGCTCACTACCGAGTAAAGATAACTCGATATTAACTCGCCACAGGGTAAAGACTAATTTATATTACTCGTTACTGGGTGAAGATTACTCAATATTACTCACTAATGGGTAAAGATTACTCAGTATTACTCACTACTGAGTAGAGATTACTTTATAATACTTGCTATACTGGGTAAAGATTGCTCAGTATTACTCACTACTGTTTAAAGAAAACTCAACATTACTTGCTACTGAGTAAAGATTACTACATATTATACCAATACTGAGGAAATATTACTAAATATTACTCCCTACTGGGTAAAGATTACTCAATGTTACGCACTGCTGTTACTCACAACTGAAAACTGAAAGATGAAGAGAATACTGAGAAAGCTAGGTAGAAGTTTATCCAGCTGAGAGAACATATCAATAGATAGATAGAAGGATTGGTAGATAGATAGTTAGATAGACTAGCATGTAATAAATACTGCAATCCCCATATTTTGTTAACCTGAACCACACTTGACTAACCAGAGTGAGCAGCATTCGGTTTCTTCTATTTGAAATCAAACGAGTTTTGGTCTTTAATTCAATAATCATATACTTTACGGATTTGTTAATTTTATACATTTTTATTCAAAATGCATATGCCAACAAAAAAGTATTTAAGAAAAAAGGCTAACAAATTATGTTTAATGGGTCAAATTGTGATCGAAAATCACAGCTTTCTGGAATATTGACAGAACCGTGAAATCCACGTGGAACATACCTAGATATATTACGTTGTACATCGTCTGCAAATCCTGTATATATCTGCGCTAATCTTGAAAATACGAATATTAAACTTAATCTGTAACATAGCTATCTAAATACTAATTAGTTAGAATAGACTCCACTTTGATTGCGGTGATAGAAGTAATTTAGTCCCTGTTAAAAACATACGAGCTGAGATCGCGCCTAGAGATTTGGCATTGATAAAATAAGAGCTTGTTTGATAGCTACGCTTGTGTCCCTATGTGACATTCAGAGCCGATAAGATCATGCCCATTGGTTTGGTATTGATCGTTTAAGAGCTTGTTTGATAGCTACGCTTGTGTCCCTGTGTAACATTTACAGCAGATGAGATCATGCCCATTGGTTTGGCATTGATCGTTTAAGAGCTTGTTTGATAGCTACGCTTGTGTCCCTGTATGACATACACAGCAGCTGATCATGTCCATTGGTTTGGCATTGATCGTTTAAGAGCTTGTTTGATAGCTACGCTTGTGTCCCTGTGTGACCTTCAGAGCCAATATTCCACGTTGAAACATAGAAATAGACTAGCAGTAAAACAGTAATTTCTAGATAAAAAGATGGTTAGATAGATGGATAGAGATAAAAAGCAGAAAAACATCCAGACAGATAGATAGCCAAATAAACAATACCAAATAGATACATGGTATTTATCAAGGTACTAATGCAAGGAAAGTTATTTAAGAGGTGTACGCATTTTTTGTACTGCAGTGCACTGTCTTTGGGCGGAAAGGTAAACACAAGACGGATGTCAAAACCTGGACATGGAATCAATTTTTACAAAAAAAAATCTATGAACTATTCTAGTCATAAGAAAATATTATATGAATTTTCAAAATTATCAAAATTAAATGCTTTTATCTTCCTCGGATACTAGACGAACACTGATGCATCTATTCTTGTTTACAAATTCCGCCCAGAGAGAACTGGTTTCAACATGTACGCAGAGTATGCGCGACAGCAATTAACTTTCCTTTCATTAGTACCTTGGTATTTATTTTGTTGTTGAGTAAAAACTAAAAGAACACTAGATAACCTTTATTTTATGACTAATGCAACCGCTTTATTTGTAAAGCAATATTTTAATATTAAATAAAACAATCCTATACAAAATTAACTTAAAGGAACTGTAAGCATAATTTCAAGTGACCCTCCATGCAAAGATGAAAATGTCTTATCTACAACCACATTATAGATTCAGCCTGCGATGCAAAGCCTCGGGCTTTAATTTAACGGTTCTAACTTTTATGTACTTAACATGAAGATTTAAAAACTATAATACACTTGGTTTTCGCTTATAGTCTTTAGGAAGAAATTAGCATAATTAGAATCGATTTTTACGTGAGAGCTTGACATTTTTATATGTCGTCTTAGAAATTAGAATTAATTTGTGACATTCAGTCGTCAACCTACATATACATTTATGATTCTTGAAACAATAATAACAAAATCATCCTTGTACGTCCTGGTATTCCGAAATGTGGTCTGACTATTTTGTGTTGTCAATATTGCCGGAGATATTCAGAATTTTGTTCGGATTTCACTAGTTTATTAAAATTTAAAAAAATTGTCGAAATCTGAATGAACTTCTTAATAACTCTTAGTAACTCTAGGATTTTACTTCTAAACTTAGGTTTACGTATAATAAATGCCATAAATTACTTCAATGATCAAAGGCGACCTTCATTTTGTCATGACTAATGTCATGTTTCATGGGACATCCTGTATATCTCCTGTAAAGGCGGAGCAAGGGCGTGTACAGGGGTTGCAAGGGGGCCAGTGCCCCCCCCTAGACCTGTAAGGGGGGCGTAGTTCCTCCCTAGAACTCAGAGCTATCACACTGTAAAAATTTGAAACTGAAGAGTGAAGAACATAAAAAAAATTAATTTGCTGTTTTTTCTGCTAATTTTGTTTAAAGGAGAGATAAGTGCTTGTAAGGTAATTGGCATGTAATAATTGGACTGTATGTGACATGTGTACCTTTAAAGTATCCAAGAAGCCAAATGTTTTGAATTTACAGTGCAAATATCCCCCCCCCCCTGTCTGTCTGTCTACGCACTTGTGACAGAGTGCACGCTAGCGTACAGTGTTAATTCAACTCAAAAATACCGAATATTTAACGTCCAAAATGTTAATTCAACCCGAAAATACAGAATATTTAACGTCCAAAGTACTAATTCAACTCAAAAATACCGAATATTTAACCTCCAAAGTGCTAATTAAACTCAAAAACACCGAATATTTAACGTCCAAAGTGCTAATTCAACTCAAAAATACCGAATATTTAACGTCCAAAGTGCTAATTCAACTCAAAAACACCGAATATTTAACGTCCAAAGTGCTAATTCAACTCAAAAATACCGAATATTTAACGTCCAAAGTGCTAATTCAACTCAAAAATACCGAATATTTAACGTCCAAAGTGCTAATTCAACACAAAAATACCGAATATTTAAAATCCAAAGTGCTAATTCAACTCAAAAATACCTAATATTTAACGTCCAAAATCGTTTTTCCAAAATTCAAAAGTAAAAATCTATTTTCTTGGAATCCTAGAAGACAAAAGTAAATATTTAGTAAATATAAAACAAAATATTTATGTAGATTTAATAATTCCGACATCGTGGATGTCAACAATTTTAAAAGGTACTGTTGTGAATAGGACACGCCACTTTGCAAATGGAAGGTCACTTGAAATTATGCCTCTTCAGCCCCTTTCCGTGTAAGGTCTTGATTAAAGAAAAAATACATTTTAATGCAATGAACATTTGGCGTTAATCTTTAATTAACTACATTCACATTTTTTTAAAGAAAACTTCTGAAACCTTTAAACGTTCAGAACACTTTATTCTCCCTAGAAAGCTGGATATATCATTGGGTGTACTGTCTTGCCTTTCAAAGTCTGTGTGTTCTATACACTTTACCGCCAGCTCTAGCTGCTTAAAAGTTGGCCCGGTACTTGAAATAAACTGCAAGTTTGCACTGGGACTGGAGTGATATTTTGTCCTTTTAACTGTCCCGGAAGAACATCATTTACCTCAAGATTAGAGAAACCATTAAGGGTAATTTATCTTAGAATTGTAGAATAATAATAGTATAAGATAAACCTTAGATTAGTAGAACAGTAGAGTAGACACAAAATAAACCTGAGAGTAGCAGAGTAACAGAGCAGACACAGAATAAACCTAGGATTAGAAAATAGTAAAATAAAACTAAAATAAATCTTAGAATCGTAGAATAGTAGAGTAGACACAAAATAAATCTTGGATTAGTAGAATGAATATTAGAGTAGACACAAAATAAATCTTAGACTAGTAGAATGAATAGTAGAGTAGACGCAAAATAAATATTAGATTAGTAGATTAGTGGGGTAAAACCATAATAGATCTTAGATTTGTAAAATAGATAGAGCAAACACAAGATAAATATTATATTAGTAGAATAGTAGAGTAAGCACAAAATGAAACTTAGATTAGTAGAAATGTAAAGTAGGCACAAAATAAACCTTAGATTAGTAGGATAGTAGAGTAGACACAAAATAAACCTTAGATTTATAGAATAGTAGTGTTGACACAAATTAAACCTTATATTTTTGAAAAAAAAGTAGGGTAGGCCTAAAGAAATCTTAGATTAGTATAAGATTAGAGCAAACACAAAATAAACCTTAGATTAGTAGGATAGTAGAAAAGACCCAAAATAAACCTAAGATTAGTAGAATAGTAGAGTAGACACAAAATAAACCTTAGATTAGTAGAAAAGTAGATTAGACACAAAATAAACCTTAGTTTAGTAAAATAGTAAAGTAAACACTAAATAAACCTTAGATTAATAGAATAGTAGAGTAGAAACAAATTAAATCTTATATTTTTGAAAAAAGTATAGTAGACCCAAATAAAACTTAGATTAGTAGAATAATAGAGTAAACCAAAATAAACCTTAGATTAGCAGGATAGTAGAGAAGACACAAAATAAACCTTAGATTAGTAAAATAGTAGAGTGGACTCAGAATCAGACTTAGATTAGTAAAATAGTAAAGTAGACACAAAATAAACCTTAGGTCAGTAGAACAGTAAAACCAAATTAAATCTCAGATTTGTAGAATAGCAGAGCAAACACAAAAAAGACTCTAAGATTAGCCGAATAGAAGAGTAGAAACAAAATAAACCTGAGATTGGTAAAATAGTAGAGTAAAACCAAAATAAATCTTAGATTTGTAAAATAGTAGAGCAAACACAAAATAAACCTTAGAATGGTAAAATAGTAGAGTAAAGCCCAAATAAATCTTAGATTTGCAAAATAGTAGAGCAAACACAAAATAAACCTGAGATTGGTAAAATAGTAGAGTAAAATCAAAATAAATCTTAGATTTGTAAAATGGTATAGAGCAAACACAAAATAAACAAAAGATTAGTGGGCTAGTAGAGTTGACACAAAATAAACCTTAGAATAGTAGAATAGTATAGTAGACACAAAATAAACCTGAGATTAGTAGAATAGTATAGTAGACACAAAATAAACCTTAGATTAGTAGAATAGTAGAGTAAACACAAAATAAACCTGAGATTAGTGGAAAAGTGGAGTAGACAAAAAATAAACCTTAAATTAGTAGAAAAATGGACTAGAATAAATTTTGCTAAACTTCTGAAAAAAGGAGGAGGGTTTAGAGATAGAAGGGAGTCGAAAAGGACCAAGTGAATTGAATGAAGATGATGGGGTAAAAGTATTTTTTTTCACGGGAATTTCTAACAATTACTTATGAGTATTATTATGATCTGTATCTAATAAAAATACAAGCAACAAGCCTCGTTTACGGTGAACAGAAAAAAAACACAATGCACTTTAGGGTGGGTCGATTCCAAGCTCAGGGCTATAGTAATTTACCTGTACCTAAATATTATAAGAACTCTTCAAATCCAAAATTTAAAGGAAATACTAGATAAACAAATCACTTTAGGACCGAAAAAATCTTCAAAATATATCGATATGATATTATAATATAAAAGATATATCTCAAGTCGCTGTCCACATATTTATGTTATTAGGTTAATTATTATATGATTCATAGCCCAAAAAATGTTTTATGCAAAATGCTCAATACAAAAACTAGTTGTTGTCTCTAATTAGCGAATCCAGCTGTGAAATCAATTGTGGACTGTGGACAAATTTTTTAATACCACTTTTGATATATTTTTGTCTTTTTTTCGGTTTTTGTCACTTTGTCAAATTATTTGGATTTTATCATGGTACATACTTCATGATTAATTTTATTAAAGACGTGATATGCTTTACAGTATTGTACTATTATCTATATTTTTACGCGGAGCTATAAAGTTTCATCAGTTGTCGGATTTTCTTTTAAAAAAAATCAAATGTTTTAGCAAATTTGTTTCAATACAAATACAGGTTGTAAAGTACAATACAAGTTGCATAAAGTGTATATACAGGTGTAAAGTACAAATATAAGTTGTATAATACAAGTACAGGTTGCAAAGTACAAATACAGGTTGTATTGTACAAATACAAGTTGTGAAGTATAAATACAAGTTGTAAAGTATAAATACAGGTTGTAATTTGTAAAGTATAAATTCAGGTTGTAAAGCACAAATACTAGTTGTTTAGTATAAATACAGGCTGTAATTTGTAAAGTATAAATACAGGTTGTAAATTTTAAAGTATAAATTCAGGTTGTAAAGTACAAATACTAGTTGTTTAGTAGAAATGCAGGTTGTAATTTGTAAAGTATAAATTCAGGTTGTAAAGTACAAATACTAGTTGTTTAGTTTAAATACAGGCTGTAATTTGTAAAGTATACATACAGGTTGTAATTTGTAAAGTATAAATTCAGGTTGTAAAGTACAAATACTAGTTGTTTAGTAAAGTGTAGAGTCAAGCTGTAATTTGTAAAGTATAAATTCAGGTTGTAAAGTACAAATACTAGTTGTTTAGTATAAATACAGGCTGTAATTTGTAAAGTATAAATTCAGGTTGTAAAGCACAAATACAAGTTGTTTAGTATAAATACAGACTGTAATTTGTAAAGTATAAATACAGGTTGTAATTTGTAAAGTATAAATTCAGGTTGTAAAGCACAAATACAAGTTGTTTAGTATAAATACAGACTGTAATTTGTAAAGTATAAATACAGGTTGTAATTTGTAAAGTATAAATTCAGGTTGTAAATTACAAATACTAGTTGTTTAGTATAAATAAAGGTTGTAATTTGTAAAGTATAAATTCAGGTTGTAAAGTACAAATACTAGTTGTTTAGTATAAATACAGGCTATAATTTGTAAAGTATAAATACAGGTTGAAAAGTACAAATACTAGCTGTAAAGTGTAGAGTCAAGTTGTAATTTGTAAAGTATAAATACAGGTTGTAAAGTTCAAATTATTTTTCAAAACAGTTTGAATCATGTTCCTTTGAATAAGTTTACAGAAACAAGTTAGCGCAACACTAATGAATATAGTCCTTCTGACACTCAGGAGGACTTGGGGAGGGGGGATGAAGAGTCCCCCAGGGATGATATTTTTTAATTAGAGTTGACCCCCCCCCCCCCCAATTATAAAACAAGTTGAGTTTTATTCTCTGTTTTTCTTAGCACGCGTTTGCGCCAACATTTCTGTTTTTTCAAGTGACAAATGAGTAAAACTCCTCTACATAGGAAAATTATAGATTTGAAGAAAATATGCATTTCAAGCAACTTACTGAGAAGAAAAAGTTTACAGGCAGACGAAATTTTTCTTCTTTTGTGACCATTAAGTTGCCATTTGAGGTTGATTTTGTCTTGAATTTGATATTTCTTAAATTTCTTCATTTTTTTATCTTTCCTTTCTCCTTTCATACTTTTTCGCTTATCTTTTTTATTTCTCTTCCCTGTTTGGTCAAATTTAGATTTCTTTTCCCACAAATAATCAATGTTCATGATTTTAGGGATTTTTCCAAAAGAAAATCTAACATTTGATTTTAAGAAATTGTGTCTTTGTCACAAACTCAAATTTGTAAATTCCTTTGTCTTTGCAACCTGATATTTTTTACCTTTGATATTTCTAAGTTTGATTATTTGATCTAACAGAATTATTAATAGTTTAAAATATGTAAGTTTTATGACTTTTGAATGCAAAGATATAGGGATGAGAAAATGGGAGTTTGTGCAATTAGGACTCAAATCCTTTTGATTAAAAAATAAAAATAAAATTTTATATTACTATTTATACAGAATATTTTGCAGTAACTTATTTAATGGAATATTTTACCAGTTTCATTTTTACGAATATTTCATTAGCATTTCTACACCTCTATTAAAAACATAGATGTTAATTTTCTCATTAATTAATTAATTGTAAATTTTTTATCTCTGAAAACTCATAATAACATAAATATTTCCTTCTATTTAATTGAATCCAATCAATTAATAATTAGCTAACCTTTCTGGGGATAATTATTATTATAATTCACTCGTAAGCTGTAATTCATAACAGAAATACTATAAAACCCTCTTTTAAATCTTAATGCCCGATTTATATCCCTTCATCCTTTCACCAGATTTCTGCCTTGAACATTTCCTTCCCTTTCTCTGCTGCATAAATAAAACATTAACATTGACTTTAAACAATTCGTGAAAGTTTATGATTGTCATTATATAATGTTAACATTAACATTAACATTAATGTAATGATGTTGTGATTTTGTTGATCTTTTACGATCAGCGGTTCATTGGATTTTAAGATCGTTGCGATCATAGTTATCTAAGGGTATTATACCCCTGCTGTATATACATAAATGACGGTTAATTTTGTTGTTTACTTGAAAATTCGGGAACAAGCCAAGCTGAGTTTATTTATAACCCAAGCCACGCCGTCCGTTATCTCGGAGGGGGTTGTGCTGGGGATGTCGGCCCGATAGGCCGGGAAAGCTAGGGTTAAAATCCAAGCAGGGTTCCCGGAGAAAAGCAGTTCACCACGAACCCTTTGGGTGTGAGGTGAAGGAATATCCTGATCATTCTTCTACTGTTGACTGCTATTTATTTTGCATATAAATCGTATAGTATTTTCTTTCTCAATGTTTGTATAAAGTAAAATAAATTGTAAAACCATCTCTCGGAATATTTGACGTATGAGTTGTTGCATTGAATTTTTTTATCATATTCTAGATTAACATTAACATTGACTCTGAAAAATTCATTGAAGTTAATCGTTATCAGTGTATAATGTTAACATCAACATTAACATTGACTTTAAACCTTTCATGAAAGTTCATGATTGTCATTATATAATGTTAACATTAACATTTACATTAACATTAAAATTAACATTAACATTGACTTTAAACCTTTCATGAAAGTTTATGATTGTCAGTATATAATGTTAACATTAACATTAACATTAACATTAACATTGACTTTAAACCTTTCATGAAAGTTTATGATTGTCATTATATAATGTTAACATTAACATTAACATTAACATTAACATTAACATTGACTTTAAACCATTTATTAAAGGTTATGATTGTCAGTATACAATGTTAACATTAACATTAACATTAACATTAACATTAACATTAACATTAACATTAACATTAACATTAGCATTAACATTAACATTGAATTTAAACAATACGTAACATTAACATTAACATTAACATTAACATTAACATTAACATTAACATTAACATTAACATTAACATTAACATTAACATTAACATTAACATTAACATTAATATTAACATTAACATTAACATTGACTTTAAACAATTCGTGAAAGTTTATGATTGTCAATTTATAATTTTAACATTAACATTAACATTAACAATAACATTAACATTAATATTGACTCTAAAAAATTCATTCATTCAACATTTATATGTCAATATCAATTAACATTACAGTTGTATGTAAATATTAACATTAATTAAATTAATAAATAACATCAATGGTCTCATAAAGAGCCTCTAATGTACTTTTATATAGAATTTCTCTAAGCATTCATTTTTTGCCTCAGTCAACAGTGAATGTATTGTAAATTGGTAATGGTAAATAGGCATGCATGATATCATACAAGCCGATTTACAATATACCATATCAATTGCATTATGATGCAATTCCTTAAATGAAAAGGCACTTACAATTTCATGGAGAGTCCTTTTCTTTTTTTAGTCTGCAATTGTGTTTGGTATTTAACAATAATGGTTTCCTTGAACTTAATTTAATGAATTTGGTCTGCCTACCGCCGGTTCAAATCCCTCCTTAATCTTTAAGTTGTAATGTAATGTAGGTTCAAAGTAGGGTTTGCAGCGAAAAGAAAAAATCGTTTCGCGAAAATTTCACAAAAAAAATTTCGCGAAAATTTTTGCACTTCGTACGCTTGTGAAAAATGCAAACATTTTTGCGAAAAATCCTTCAAAAAAGACAAATTACAGCTTCAACACCTAAGGGTTTTGCGAAATATTTCGCTTCGTATTTTTCGCTTCATACATTTTCGTGAAAAAGTGAAAAAAAATTTCGCATTTTTTCGCGAAACGTTTCGTTCGCTGCAAACCCTACAAAGTCGAACAATGTGTTAATTAGTTTTTGTTATTTTGTATCTCTCTTCAGAGAATGAAAACGGTTTTTTTGCTGCCTGAGTCAACATTGTATAAAATGCAAAGGCTCAAACGTGTTGAAACTATAAATCAAACTAAATGATTAACTTTCTTTAAGACTTTCTTCTTCAACTTAAAAAGATGNTTGCATATTTGTATAGATTATTAGTTGTATTGAGAGGAATCAGTTTCAGGTTTCCTTTCAATAAGACCCAGACAACAAGTTTTTTCGATGGGTAGACTTGTGAATATAATGAGCAAGTTTTCTTTATAGATGTTTATTTTCAACCTTCTCATTTAAACTAAACACTCGTCAAAAGCACATAACTGAAATATACAAAATAGTTAAGATATATAACTTGATAAATATGCATACACTTATGCATACAATCTAAAGATTATTTAAGGATTACAACTATTACCTTTTTATATTGATAAATTCATCTTGGAAACTGTCTCCACACCTGTGAAAGGTGCGGAGTTTAAATGGAAACTACCTGCTTTGTATTGTAAGATAGACAAACAGTAATGTCGTCTTTTATAAATATATCAAAGCTAAACATTAGTTTAGGATTTTAAAACGGCTTATTCGACAATTCTTATAATAGATATATTATATAGAAATGCGCAATTGTTTTTTATTTATGTTGAGTAAAGTTAATTTCAGTTGCATATACTCTGCGTTCATATTGAAACCAGTTCTCTCTGGGCGGTATTTGTAAACAAGAATAGATGCATCAGTGTTCGTTTAGTATCCGAGGAGGTTAAAAGCTTTTAATCTTGATTATTTTGATAATTCACATACTAGATGCATAATAGTTTCCTATGACCAGAATATTTCATTGATTTTTCATGTGAAAGATGGATCCCATTTTTCAAAATTATAAACATTGATATCTAATTCATACTTGATCAGGCAAAGCATTTAAAGGTATCGTTGTGAATCTTTGTTTGGTGGGTAACTTGAAATTACACTTACAATCTCTTTAAAAAATGTTTGCAAAATATTCTTCAGAGTTTAAGTATTTTTTTTCTCTAAAACTTGATTTTACTTATAGAACTTGCAAGATTATACTGTTTAATGCAGGTTTTAAAAATAAAGCTCTCAATCAAGAATATTTTGATAATGGAAGCAAAGAATTATGGATATGAAGAGGATGTTGAGTTTATTTCAAAACAAACTTTTTAACTTGACATAAATCTGCATTATTCATGTTCACTAATATTAGTTTTTTTTTTAAATCTCCGTAATTAAATTTAGAAATGAACAAACTCGATGCCTTCCAAAAATGCATTATTAAAGCTCACTTGCAAATGGCATAACAAAATTTTAAAGAGTAAAGTATTTTAATTTCTTGGATTTTTTAGCTAAACTGGATTTTAATATAATTTGTTAGATATAAAGTTTTAAAGTGCCGTTGCCGAAATTTAATTATATTTTAAATATTTTTTTTTTATTTAAATTGCAAGCATACAGGGTGTTTTTTATAAACGTTTATTCTTTTTAGTGACAGATATATGAAATTCACCAAAAAGATTAAAAATTATGCAGTTCTTTTTTAAAACTACACTTTTGTGAAACAATTTCAAAATAATGGCTAATCCTACAAAAAAAACGTAAGAAAACCAAATATCCAAGGTCAAGAGGAATTTCCGGAAATGTTAGTTTAGATTTACCTTGAAAAAGTAAAACCTAGAATTTTTAAACCACACTTAGAACATTCCCGTAAACCACGGGAACGTTCCGAGTAGCAAATAAAAACTTGAGGTAAATCGGTCGATGGGTTTATGAGTTATGATCCGGAAATTCCTCCTGAACTTGGTATCTTGGTTTGCTGGAGAGAAGACTGAGTTCTGACGTGGATTATCCATTTCTTAGAAATAGTTTCGCAAAAGTTTAGTTTTGAAGAAGTGCTGCAAGTGATGCACAATATTCTATTTTTTGGTGGATTTTTATCTATCTCTTAAGGAAATAAAAACTAACACTTAACATTTTTTTTCGAGCAAACATCAAGTATAATATCTTACCTTAAGTACTTTTCGAAGTAACCTAATCAAATTCGAAAAACTAAGGACCAAGCTTTATCTTTTTTTATGCTTACCTTAAAATTTGAATTTCAATTAGATATATGTAGATATAAAAAAATCAAAATAGACCAAGAAGAACCTGTTATAGATATGATGGAATCCCAGAACTTTGATGTAATGTTTAAAATTATCATATTTTTGTCAATAATACGTCTATATTCTATACATATACGTATAATGCATAAATATATTCTTTAGTTAGTTTCTTTAACTTAACTATAATAGTACCTCGAGACGCTAAAAGCTACTTAAACAATGTACATATATAACTATATCTGTAGAGTGTCCCAAAACTTTGAATATGGTTTGATCTTCTATTTTAACAAAAATGAAAAATTAACATTATTTGGTCACCCTTTTTAGTTGAATATTGTTTTTGAACAAATATTTGTACACCCCCTCTAGTTGAATACTGTTCTAGAACTAATATATGTACACCCCTCTAGTTGAATACTGTTCTAGAACTAATATTTGTACACCCCTCTTGTTGAATACTGTTCTAGAACTAATATATGTACACCCCTCTAGTTGAATACTGTTCTAGAACTAATATTTGTACACCCCTCTAGTTGAATACTGTTCTAGAATTAATATATGTACACCCCTCTAGTTGAATACTGTTCTAGAACTAATATATGTACACCCCTATAGTTGAATACTGTTCTAGAAGTAATATATGTACACCCCCTCTAGTTGAATACTGTTCTAGAACTAATGCACTATCTGTCTGATGAACATTAACCCTCTCAATCTATTCTTCCTTCTCAAAGGTAAAGAAAACAAAGAAAAAAAAGGCAATTAGAGGTCGGAAATAATGAATAGAGAAAGTTAGTTGAACAAGGTACGAATAGTTAAACTTCTTTATATTGTGCACTCAACCAAAAAAGCTATTCCATTTAACGGGAAAATTCCAGTTAGATATATCTCACACTCTGTTCGACGTAGATAAACATAGCTATATTGTTGATATTTCGCAATACAAGTTTGTTGAAAGAGGCAACATTCATTATAAAAAAAACGGTTAGCTATTTCTATTCCCAAAGTTTGCAATATATCTTTTGATACAATGGCGTTTCTGTGAAACATAGAATTTCACGCACAAGAGATGTACTTCGAGCAAAGGAACCCGGCTTTCAGCTGAATACTGGTCTAAAGTAGATTGCATTTAATAAAGAATGGCCCTGATAAGAGAAATTTATATTTTTTTGTTAATGTTCATAAACAGAATCGTCAAAAATGTGTTAAAATGAGTTAAGTTATCTCCAGAAGAAATTGCAACAATTTACATATCTTTAAGTATTTTCTTCGGCTAGATAACATTTATCAGCCGCTTTACTTAAAGTCATTTCAAGAGTGGCATTCACAATCACTTCACAAATGGAAGACCACTTAAACTTTCGCTTACAGTTCCTTTATATGTGAATATTAGTGTGCTTTTATAACCTTATTCAGCTATATATATTCTTACATAGAGTTGTTGATTTTTATTTTTGTGACACTGAAAGCCACTTTCAATATAACTTTCTAGCAAAATATTTATTATTATATTTGTGCCAATATCATCCTCTCCAACTGTCCATCCTCCTTTTTACCCCCACGACAANCAAATTGATGCCCACCTCTATCCATTGGAAAACTGGACACAGTCTCCTCTATTCAAATTCCAAATTGATGCCCACCTCTATCCATTGGAAAACTGGACACAGTCTCCTCTATTCAAATTCCAAATTGATGCCCACCTCTATCCATTGAAAAACTGGACACAGTCTCCTCTATTAAAATTCCAAATTGATGCCCACCTCTATCCATTGGAAAACTGGACACAGTCTCATCTATTCAAATTC
The DNA here is from genome assembly GCF_000591075.1 of Eurytemora carolleeae. Lineage (NCBI taxonomy): Eukaryota > Metazoa > Arthropoda > Copepoda > Calanoida > Temoridae > Eurytemora > Eurytemora carolleeae. The sequence continues at coordinate 21,454 of NW_019396716.1, forward strand.
CAAATTGATGTCCACCTCTATCCATTGGAAAACCGGACAGTCTCCTCTCTATTGAAATTAGGTTTCCAAGCAAAGTAAATGTCCAAATTCAATCCAAGCACGTTAAGCATTTTCTAAATTTTATTATTTACAAACCGTGCAAAAAGTTTTTGATTTTTCAAATTCCAATTTTTTGTTTAGGCAACCCAATACGTTTAATCTATATACTTCTGTATCAAAATCTGTCAAGTTGAAACAATCAAGTGGAAAAAATCTCTTTGATTAAATAAAATAAAAAATGTTTACATTTACAACACAATACACTATTTTGTGGATTTACAATACAAAAATTTGGGGGATGAATACGCAATCCTTAATTTTTAATTTTGATGTACAAACATTTAAAGCTCAAATGACAGAGCATTTTCAAAAGTTCCCAAATGAGCCACCTAAGATTATTTGCATTTCTCACCTTTATTTTCCACTTCTTCACAATTCATTTAGAGCTGGGAACTTTTATGTTGGATATTCATAATCCCGTTCGCATGATTCCAATATCCACATTGGACACTTTTAATTTTCAAGATCAATACTTAATCTCTTTATTTCAGTTACTCCTTAAGGGGAAAAACACACTGCGGATATCGAAAAAAGCTTAAATTAATCTTCAGATTAACAAAAGTTCGAAATCAAGCATTAATCTTGATATTAACAATACAAGAGTTCCAACCGCTGATTTAATTTTTAATTCATGTTTTAGTAAGATTGGAGAAACTAATAACAGACTACGGCATGATGACCTTCTACGATGGACTGGAGGTATAATTTACATAATATTTTTAGTTTTTTCTTTCGTATTAACATTGTCCGTCCATAGAGGGACGATACTTTGGCACCTATAAATGTTTCTTATCTGATAGACAGATATAATTAGAATGGGAGACATTTAACGGCAAACCAATCCTCCCCCAAAGTACGTCATTGAGACAAACATTATTTTGAAGGGGCTTAGTACGTACATATATACGGAATGAAAGTCGTCATTGTTAAGTTCTTGCAAGGGTAGGCCCAGGATGATAGTTCTCCCCCTGTGTGCTCAGTTAGCTGTACTGTACACTTACAACTGTAAAATAAGTAAATGATTAGCGTACATGATCATCACTCTATCCAGTAAAACCTCGTTGGTTTGTACTTTGCAGTACATTGTAGTACCCTGTACCCTGAAGCACTCTGTATACCCTGTTTCCATCACTTTCCATAAAAAGATTTGGGAATTACAAATTGTTGTTTTTGCCATTCCTCCCTTCAATGAATCATCAGCTGTTTAGTTTTAAACCATCAACGGAACCTCTTTTATACTGTTATACACAAATGAAAATAATGCAAAACTAGAGTAAAGTGCAACCCAGAAAAGCTTCTATATAAGTTCTAAATATTTTTGTTCAAAATAAAAATTCTGTTTGGTTTGGCAACTTTTTTCTGCAGAATCTTTCCTACTCTCTGAAAAGTTTCACATCGATATGTTTAAAGCAATATCTGTTAATACTTATTTTAACTCAAACTCTTAACTAAATGAATATAGAAAAAATATGCTGGTTTAAGAAAGTTTTAGATAGATATTTGTAATCATCCAGAACAAAAAGTTTTATCAAAATTAAACTTTTTTAGGTTTATTGGACGTCTTCAAAAAAATGCAAAAAAAAATCATTTCTGACACCCCTAGGCTTAGTACGTCAATATAATTCACCAAAACCATACTGCAGTCCTTCAATTATCATACAGGGAAATTTTCATCTTTCTAAACATCCAAACGAAAGATTTGACAGGTTCTTTACCTTACCTTACCTTGTGTTCTTGTATATGATAAACGTGGATTAATTTAGTATATTTTGTGATTGTGATAAGTAACATTTTTAAAATTATAACACATAATAAAGAACAAATTCTTGAGAAACAGGGGTTGCCCACGAAGGATGAGAATTCAGAGACGACTTGATCCCGAATCTATACAATACATGTCTGTTTACTGATATTTATGATTCCTGCAACCGTATATATATACTTATTTTTTTTCTTTGCCAAATCATTATGGGAGCCATTAAAAACTCTGTTCAAGGCAAAAAAAACTTCATTCAACCTTGGCCAGAATCAACATATCTCAAAAGTTTTAGGTCGTCTTTACCATTTTCATTCTTTATGGGAAACCCAGTAAATTTCTAAAAAAGATGTTAGGCACTCAATAGTTTTCCTTAACCAATATCATAGAAGAGAATGATTTTACAAAAAGTACAAATTAGAACAAAATCATACAAAAATATTAAATATTTAAAATAGTAGAAAAAATATTAGGAAAACAGCATTCAGTCTAATTTTCAATGAAGAACATTTATTTATTTAGCTTTTTGTATACAACAGTTCACTTTTACCAACCTACAGGGGAAAAAATTATCATTTATAAAGTTATAGAGTGATAAATGGAAATAATGATAGATATGTAAATAGATGAATAGATAGATAGATATGTAAATAGATGGATAGATAGATGGATTTGTGAATAGATGGATAGATAGATGGATATGTGAATAGATGGATAGATAGATAGATATGTAAATAAATGGATAGATAGATGGATATGTGAAAGGATGGAAAGATAGAATGATATAATTAAGATAGATAGATAGATAGATGAATAGATAGATAGATAGATAGATAGATAGATAGATAGATAGATAGATAGATAGATAGATCAATAGAAAGATAGATAGATAAATAGAGAGATAGATGTATAGATATATAGATAGATAGATAAATATATAGATATATAGATAGATATATAGATAGATAGATAGATAGATATATAGATAGATAGATAGATAAATAGATAGATATATAGATAAATAGATTTTCTTCCTCTGGGGTTGGTTTACATCTCTGTAATACTACCTTGTGTCAGATTTATCATTTACTTGTAACAATAATCTTGTAATTTATTTGATTTAATAACAATATAACAAGATATCTAGAGATGGGCACATTTAGAGAAAATTATCAACTTGAGTCGACCAATATTCAAGTGATCATAAATTTAAAACCGATTCACAAGGGTACCCGATTCACAAGAGTACCCGATTCACAAGGGTACCCGATTCACAAGGGTACCCGATTCACAAGATTACCCAATTTACAAGGGTACCCAATTCACAAGAGTACCCGATTCACAAGGGTACCCGATTCACATGAGTACCCGATTCACAAGGGTACCCAATTCACAAGGGTATCCGATTCACAAGGGTATCCGATTCATAAGGGTACCAGATTCACAAGGGTACCCGATTCACAAGGGTATCCGATTCACAAGGGTACCCGATTCACAAGGGTACCAGATTCACAAGAGTCCCCGATTCACAAGAGAACCCGATTTACAAGAGAACCCGATTCACAAGGGTACCAGATTCACAAGGGTACCCGATTCACAAGAGAACCCGATTCACAAGGGTACCAGATTCACAAGGGTACCAGATTCACAAGAGAACCCGATTCACAAGGGTACCAGATTCACAAGGGTACCAGATTCACAAGAGTCCCCGATTCACAAGGGTACCCGATTCACAAGGGTACCCGATTCACAAGGGTACCCGATTCACAAGAGAACCCGATTCACATGGGTACCCAATTCACAAGGGTACCCGATTCACAAGGGTACCCGATTTACAAGAGAACCCGATTCACTAGAGAACCCGATTCACAAGGGTACCAGATTCACATGGGTACCCGATTTACAAGCGAACCCGATTCACAAGGGTACCCGATTCACAAGAGTCCCCGATTCACAAGAGTACCCGATTCACAAGGGTACCCGATTCACAAGGGTACCCGATTCACAAGAGTACCCGATTCACAAGAGAATCCGATTCAAAGATTATTTCAGTTTATTCAATTTAAATACACACGCACTTTATTGGTCATCATTTAGCACTTTATGATTTTAAAACTTACAGATTTGTCATTTTATAGTTTTATTTGAAACGCATTCGCCCAAAGTAAAATATAAAAGAGAAAAATATAGTTTAGATATGTCCAATTATTAAAAATCACTGTTTGCAGACCTAAAACTGGTCGATGGAAGCCACTAACTCTAGAAAAGGGATGGAGTTTTTGCCACAAATTCTAAACTTCTTATCCCTATATCTTTGTAACCTGATGGTGTAAACCTCTCATATTTTAAGATTAAGCTATTTGATCGCACAGAATTCATAGTTTGAAATTTCAGAGTATATCAGGATTCAAAGATAAAGAGATGAGAAAATCATAGAGTTTGTGGCAGTTTGCATTAGAATTAACTTCTTCAGAGAAAACCTTTTAAACAAACTTAAATTGAATAAATTGTTTGGTGAAACCCTTGAAATTTCAATCTGGATTTTCTATTAAGTTTTTAATAAGGAAAACCTATTCTTAATCACGCATTAAAGGGAATGTAAGGATGATTTAATTCAAGTAACCCTCAATGTAAGGACGGTAACACGATTCATAACTGTACCTCAGAAAGCTTTGTCTGACTAAATATGAATACATAGATATCAATCACTATAATTTAACAAACAGGAACTTACTTTTTTCCAATAAATTTATATATTTTTTTTTATACAGAAATAATTCTTCTTAAAAATTTATATTGCGTGATTTTGAATGAAAATACTTGTAATCTTTTAATATTGTCTTTATTGATGATAAAAAAAGTTAAATTGCAGGGAAAAGATTGTTTAACCTGGTGCTACTTTTTTGTTCCTTATTTTGGAGAACCAAATTACTTTTATGGTAAGTTATTCCTATATATTCATTTTTCTTCTACATTCCTCCATTATTCTTCTACTTTCCTCCATTATTCTTCTACTTTCCTCCATTATTGTTTGCTTTACCCTTCTACTATCCTCTATTATTCTTATATTTTCCTCCATTATTTTTTGCTATTATCCTGCTACTATCCTCCATTATTCTTCTACCATCCTCAATTATTCTTCTACTTTCCTCAATTATTTTTTTCTATTATCCTTCTACTATCCTCCATAATTCTTCTATCATCCTATTCCTACATTATTCTTCTACATTCCTCCATTATTTTTTACTATTTCCCTTTTAATATCCTCCATTATTCGTTTACTATCCTCCGTTATTCTTCTACTATCCTCCATTATTCTTTACTATTACCCCTCTACTATCCTCCATTATTCGTTTACTATCCTCCAATATTCTTCTACTTTCCCCCATTATTCTTTTCTATTACCCCTTTACTATCCTGATCCATTATTTTGTTCTATTACCCTTCTACTATAATACACTCCATTGCCCTCCGACTATATTCCATTGCCCCTTCAATCAACCCCCTCAGATATTATTTATTAACTTTGGCTCTATAGAGGATATCTATGGACCACCCGCTGTTTCTTACTAAATTTGATTCTATACAGATCGAAAACTTTAGTTGTACAATTTCATCTTTAGGTTTTTATCATCTTTTTACATACAAAAAAATTGAAGAAATTGTCATCATTCGAAGCGGATGAATTTTGCTCATACAGTTATAACTAATAAATATCGTTCTTATTTCTAATCAGAAATGGTTTAAATTTGTATTTGTGAATGATTTCACTGACACTATTACAATGGTTTTACTAAAAACATTAAGAACAAAATGATTAGAAATTAAGATGTTGTTAACAATCTGAAATCTACCAACCTGCGGAAAGTGAAATGCAATGATACATTGCAGATTTTCTTGCAATATGACATCAAATAAATCATGCATTTCCAGAGGCCAATTTTTTGTATTAGTTCATTTCAGAATTCTAATTGCAATTGTCACAAAGGTGTTGTAAAGTACAGGCTAGGAAGAAAGTACAAAGGTGTTGTAAAGTACAAGCTAGGAAGAAAGTACAAAAAGTTCGTCGTGTAAATATAAAAAAAGAAAATCTTCACAAATATCTCCACGAGAAATATTTTCATTTTGTTTGGGCTTTTCAAATGTGGACATTTTAGACCCTTCCTATGTATACTTTGCTTACCTATTGATTTGGTTGTTTAATGTATCCCATAAACGTTAAACGGCTTAACCGATCCGGCTCAATTTTTTTGTGGAACCTTAAATGACCCCAGAAAAAGTTTAAGATGGTCAAAATTAAAAAGAAAATTTGTTTTATATATTTTCTTTTAATCCACGAAAAAATCGATAACTCCGTAAACAGGTTTTTGCCTTTAGTCGATAATTAAGAAAGAAAAAATGCTGTAGATAGATCAACTGTAAAAAATTAAAATCAAAGATTGGCGCGAATCACCCTGGAAGCCTGGTGATCATTTAAAATATTGATTCGAAGGTTGATTAATTGATTGATAATTATTCTCAGGAGTCTGCCTGATATGCCTTGTTCTTCTCCTAGTCTGGTGTCATGCAGTAATTGCATTCTGTTTTGCAATATTTCATCTGGTATTCTGGTCTCTCACGTGTTTCCAGTGCCCTCTACCATGCAAACATTATTCAGGTTAATCTCTTTAGCTTTGTGACCTCGTAGCTTCTCTAGGTGACATTTAAAGCCTTTAAGTTGTATGTTTGAGAAAAACACAGTTCCAGCTTAATGTATACTATAATTATATATATAACTATATATATAAACTATAATTGTTGCTGTAACTTTGTGACCTCGTAACTTCTCTAGGTGACATTTAAAGCCTAAGTTGTAAGTTTGAGAAAAAACACAGTTCCAGCTTAATGTATACTATATTGATGGTGCAACTTTGTGACCTCGTAGCTTCTCTAGGTGACATTTAAAGCCTTTAAGTTGTAAGTTTGAGAAAAACACAGTTCCAGCTTAATGTATACTATATTGATGGTGCAACTTTGTGACCTCGTAGCTCCTCTAGGTCACATTTAAAGCCTTTAAGTTGTAAGTTTGAGAAAAAACACAGTTCCAGCTTAATGTATACTATAATTGTTGCTGTAACTTTGTGACTGCGTTGCTCCGCTATTTTTTTTATATTCAACACAAGTGTATGAGAAAAATTGAAGAAAAAAACTGATTATTCTTCTCATAAAGCTCATTATAAAGTGTATCTTGGACAGGGGCGGATACACGATCTAAGTGAGTGGGCAAGATTTGTAAAAGAACAAAAAATCCATATTTGTGAATCGAAAGACGCGACGCAGGTGAAATATTTTTTGACTTAAAAGTCAAAATGAATGACTAAAGACTAAAAAACTAGATTTTGAACTTATCACACATCATAGTTTATTAAGATAGATATTTTTCCTGTTTTGCACTAGGTTTTCTTTCCCTTTCTTATTTTGAAAAAAGGAACAAAACAGTTCAAAAATAGAATAAAAAACATTTTTATGTTCTTCTGAAAAAAATACTAGATAGGAACAATATCATAACATAAGTCTAGTTTCTTACAAATTTCTACATTTTTCGTTCACGTTCACTTGTTGATTTTTAAAACAATTTCAAGAAGTGAATGGGGGGCGGCTCCCCCCCCCCTTATGTTGTCATGGGGTGAGAAGGTCCTGCCCCCCACCTGTATCCGCCCCTGAGCTTGGATTGAAAAATATAAGATATTAATTTTAATTAAATTTACTGAAATTATGACAAAAAATCTCTAGTTGTTTTAAATATATGGTTATTTTGATGATTTTTAGGTTTTGCATAACTTTGTTAACATACAAATTCTCTAAACAGCTGATTTGTCAAACTTTGTCAAAATTATCACATCAAATTTTATGCTATTTGATCTTTAGATTTTGATCAAATTAATAAATTATAATTGACCAGCTAACATTCATTTAGATAAATCAATGATATTTGATCAGCTGATACTAATCAATAATATTTGATCAGCTGATACTAATCAATAATATTTGATCAGCTGATACTAATCAATTATATTTGATCAGCTAATACTAATCAATTAACTTTGATCTGGTGATACTAATAAATTATATTTGATCATCTGATATTAATAAATCATATTTGATTAGCTGATTTTAATAAATTTTTTTGATCAGCTGATACTTATTAATTTTATTTGAACAGCTGATATTAATCAATTATATTTGAACAGCTGATACTAATCAATTATATTTGATCAGCTAATACTGATCAATAATATTTGATTAGCGGATACTAATCAATTATATTTGATTAGCTGATATTTATCAATTATATTCGATCAGCTGATACTAATTAATTATATTTGGTTAACTGAACTAATCAACTATATTTGATCAGCGGATACTAATCAATTATATTTTATCAGCTGATACTAATCAATTTTATTTGATCAGCTGCTATCAATTATGAATATTTGATCAGCTGATCCTAATCAATTTTATTTGATCAGCTGATACTAATCAAGTAAATTTGATCAGCTGGTGCTAATCAAAGCTGATATTAATCAATTTTATTTAATCAGCTATGTGTGATGAATCGTTCCTGTGTCAAGACTGGTTAATGTTCTGGGCCTGGCCTTCGTTTTTTACAGGACTCTTGGTAAATCAACCATTTCAGTTTAGGAATTAAGGGACTGTACACATAATTAGGCTCACTTCAAATTAGGTAAACAGTCTCTTTAATTCAACAATAAATAAGTTCAAACATAAACATTTTATACAATTTTTCCTTGTGTCCATAGTATTCTTTTATAAACGTTTAGTTCTTAAGAAGAAAACAATAACAATTGAAAAATGATATAAATTTTCTTTGATACCGGATTATCTTTTAACAATGATTAGATGCTATGTCTCTTTTAATTTTCTTTTTTAGGTTTTCTATATCAATTTACGGCCATTTGTCCATCATGTAATTTAGCAGATGTTCCAGTTTCTATTTGGTTTTATAAATTGATGAGATATCCTAACTTAATTTCAAGCCTGTGCGCCTGTCTTAAAAGCTTTGTTTGATCAAAATATCAATGTACATGATTATGTATTTTGTTTTGCTTTCTCTATAAAAGTGACTTGCGCATTTCTACTGCAGAAAAACACGTAATTAAACCTGTAAAAACAACAATATCTTCCACATCAGATAATTACTCAGATAAAAGTTTGAAGGGTACCGTTTTGAATTTGGCATTGCAATCTTTTCGTGGAGGGTCATTTGAAATTACGCGTACAGGCCCTTTAATGAACAAATTTACAGTTTTACATTTAAAATTACGCGTACAGTCCCTTTAACGAACAAATTTACAGGTTTACATTTGAAATTACGCGTTCAGTCCCTTTAATGAACAAATTTACAGTTTTACATTTAAAATTACGCGTACAGTCCCTTTAATGAACAAATTTACAGGTTTACATTTGAAATTACGCGTACAGTCCCTTTATTGAACAAATTTACAGTTTTACATTTAAAATTACGCGTACAGTCCCTTTAATGAACAAAATTACTGGTTTACCTTTGAGTCTTAAAAACTTAATGTTTATAAGAGAATAAACAATAATGCCAAATGCCTTTAATTTTTCAAATTTCAAATTCCTTTATTTTGTAAGAAAGACTCAATTCTAGGACGTCATCGAAGTCTCATCCTTTGTGGGAAATCCTATAAATGTTAATTCAAGTTCTTCAAAATACAACTTATTTTGAAGAATATTAAAAATTATAGAATCAACTGTTTTTAGATTTAAAATTTTTCAGGGTGTTTCAGGCTGGTGCAGTTTTAAATATCAGGAAACAAGCCAAAAAAAACGTTTAAATTTCTGAAACAAAAATAGCCATTACACTGTCTATTCTGAATCTTATTTCGGTAACTTTAATTGCATTATTATTATTTGATAAGTTTCATAATGTAAAATTTAATTTTTACGTTTTTAATTATCAATTAAAAGTTTGATATCTTCAATATATTTTATCGGAATTAATTTGGAATCTTTCAAAGATTTCTCAGAATTTGTTTCAATTTAGGAGAAAACTGACTCAATATCAAAATTAGAATAAACATCTTAGAGATTAAGTTTTTGTCTTTGTTTATATATCTTGGGACTTCCGTTTACCTTTTATTGGGATTTTCCACCGATACGATTCTTCACCCCTTCCCCCTCCCCTTTACATGATTTTTGTATCCCTAAAAATTAATTCTTAAAAAAGAAGAGATTTTTTTCTTTCTTCCTTAAATAATTTAAAAAATAACACTTTGTAAGATTTTTCATATTTTTTTGATTTTAAAGGATTTTAAAAAGCGTGTTTCGGCAAAATTTCTAAAATTTCAATTTACTACATGATTTTTTTCAGTAGTCGTGTAACTTGTTTTAAATAAAAACTATAAGGGCTTATCAACGATTTCATAAATTATTGAGAATCTGATTCCTGTTTTTAGTTGAGTTCTGACATGTTGGTTATTTGTCTTGTTGTATGTGCAGAGTCAGTGTACAGGACTATTATCTGGGGAAATCAGAACCAGATTTCTCATCAGCAAAAAGGAAATCTCAGATTGATTACTCGTACAAGAATATCTCACAATTATAATTATTTACAACTATACTTTTACCAATTTTGCACAGCGAGACAAAATTGGTAAAGCCGCTGAGATTTAGCTTAATTGTTCCGTAAGCAACTTTACCGCCCTTGAACTAACATAACCGACCCATGATTCCCCCCGTCAACGGGGTTTTAAGTGAATTTACGTCCCTTGGGAGAGTTGTGTAAAATAAACACTCGCTCTTCGCAGTTTTAGCTAAAAAATCGTGCAATGTTTTCAGTAAGTGCGATTTACAAATAAATTGTATGGGTCTTTTCTTCACAATACTGCTCTGAATTTTATCCACCAAACTCTAAAATAAGCATCTTTGTTTTAATGAAAAGTTTAAATTTAGTTTTTTGACACAAACTTAACTCTAAACTCTATACAAGGAAATATCTTCAAGATTGCATAAATTTATGCAAACTGTTTGAATTGCAATATTGCCAATATATTCCTAGATAAGTATTAAAATGTAAAAAATTACTGAATTCAAATGATGTAATTTATTGAGAATTGTGAAAAATGAAGATGGATACCATACGTATTTACAATTTACTTTTATTTATTACAACTAGAATTAGGAAATTAAAGAAGCTAACCGAGTGTAAATCCCTTTTATTATATTTTATGAATAATATGCATGCAATTATGAAATAAGAGATAGCAAACTATATGATTGGTCATCGCTTTAAGAATTTCTTAATTTGAAAATATGACTACTGACTGATTTATCTCAAAAGTGTTCAGATATGGTAACTCTTGTATTGTGATTCTATGCTCAATCTACAGATTTATTTGATCTTTGTGGATATGTTAGATCAAGGGATTAACCAGATTCTGCGTAAAAGGACTCGGGATTATATGATTATATCCACCTCAAAGTTCCCAGCGAGGACACTATTTAAAAATAGGCCGTTTTAAATTACAAACTCCTCTGCAGCGGCTTCTTTTAAATTCAAAATAAAAGAAGATGACAAGAATTAAACTGTTTCTTGGGTAATGTTACTTAGGTCATACAGCATTTTTGTCCTATCTGTACTTTACGTCCTACGATACTTCGGATACTGCAGTCTGCAACATCAGACTTACGTCAGCTGTAGGTCGGATGTACATTCTATTTTGTTAATCCGACCAACGCAGGAACTGCAGATCTTGTCAGTATGTAGTTGACAGTGCTACCATAAGGATCTGACTGTTCCTGTTGCACATACATATTTGTAGGTCGGATGCACATACTTTTGTAGGTCGGATGCACACTTTTTGTATGTCGGATGCACAACTTTTGTAGGTCGGATGCACAACTTTTGTATATCGGATGCACACATTTTGTAGGTCTGATGCACAGTTTTGTAGGCAGATGAACACTTTTTTTAGGTCGGATGCACACTTTTTGTAGGCCGGATGTTAGGTTTGGTTATGTCTGGGCCAAGCGCTACGGCTAGGGCATGCTAGGGAGGCCAAGCGCTGCGGCCACATTTATTAAATTGACAAAGTGATAGCCAATCTATGAGGTAAGGTTAGGTTAAGACAATTTCTGGGCCGAGCACTGTGCAGTGGTTAGAACATGCAAGGGGGCCACTGCTATAAAAATGATAAAGTGAAACCAGCCAAGGGTTCCCCCATATATACATAGTATATTGTATAAGTTCGCTGCTCCCAGTTGAAGAAATAATGCCTGATAAATGCAATCTGTAAGAATAAAGCCAAACAATCCAGATTCAGTCCAAAAGGTATACACCCAAGTTAACGTGCGCAACCGACATAATATGCAGTAGGTCGGATACATCAACTTTTTTTCAATTGAGTGTGTATCCGAAATACAATTCATCGGACCGACAGCAGCTGGAAGCTGCTGAAAAACCATGTGCGGGTAGGTCCGAAGAATCGTAGGACGGATGTAATGTTGGACGGATCTAATAAAATCGTTTCTGGTTCTAAGTGAAGATTAAATTATCTTTCAACTATGTTGTACAGAGTTCAGAAACGGAAACAGAGTAAAATATTTAGCAAAAATAAAATAAAACTGAGTTATTTTTATCAGTGCTGTGGGCACGAAGCACCTTCCTCGGAATCTGGAATTTGTAGATCAGTCTCCCTACAGCTGAGGTATTATTATTATCATCATTTTTAATCTTATAATTATTCTTATAATTTGTATTATCATGATCACTGTTATCGTTAATAGCCCAAACGAAAAGAGAAAAAAATACCCCCCCCCCTCCTGAAATTTTCTTGCTTTAAAATTTGAAATGTGCTATCGACTCTAAAATTCAAAGAAGTTTAAGATCGATTAGATTGAGTAGATTTTCGAATATTTTAGATCAAGTAGATTGTTGATTACTTTAGATCGAACAGATTGTTGAAAATATTTTAGATTGAGTAGATTGTCAATATTTTATATCAAGTAAATTGTTAAATACTTTAAATGGAGTAGATTGTTAATCTTTTAAATCAAGTAGATTGTTGAATACTTTAGATAGAGGAGATTTTTGAATATTTTAGATTACGTAGATTGTTGAATATTTTTGATTGAGTAGATTGTTGGTTGAATATTTTAGATCGAGTAGATTGTTGAATATTTTAGATAGAGTAGATTGATGAATATTTTAGATCAAGTAGATTGTTGAATATTATAGATCGAGTAAATTGCTGAACATTTTAGATCGAGTGGATTGATGAATATCTTAGATAGAGTAGATTGTTGAATATTTTAGATTAACTAGTTTGTAGTATATCAAAGATCGAGTAGATTGTTGAATATTTTAGATCGAGTAGATTGTTAAATATATAGCATGAGGAGAATACAGGGTTTGAGGAGAAACCAGGAAACATTGAAAAACTCATCTGACAAAAATGGTAAATCTTTGAAATCTTGAGACTATCACCTACGTATTTCCGAAATTTTAAGAAATACTAATTTAAAAGATTTTTCAACGAGTTTTTTTTTAATGCACGAGGTGGGTGCTTTGTATGACAAGTCTGTTTACGAAATGGAAATTTTCAGTGCAGTGCCCTACCTTTCACTTTTATTTGCAAGTAGTAAATGATATTAAGAAAGTTTTTATTCAGGTTTAACTTGTATTTTCTCCCCCCTGTGCTGTACGATCTAAAGAGAACTGGTGGACCTGGACAGGGTTAGGACTCTATCTAGCACTTTAGATTTTGAAAATAATATATTTTCTATCTTAACTATTTATATTTATATATTTATCTCTGTAGTACAAAATTGTAAACATGATTTTTTATTCGACTTGTACTGTTCTATAGTCTTTAGAATCAAACGAATTTAAACTTATGTACTGTACTTTACAAAGCATTTCTAAATTATGAACATTTTGTTTAAAATTATGAATAGAATGTGAGATTTACTTCTCAGATAAATTTATATCTCTATTTAAAGCTGAATAAGTAACTATTTAGTGGATTTTAACTGAGAACTGTTATAATTAAGATAATTTTAGTATTCTTTAAATTTCGATTTTCCCCCCCTTATAAAAACAGAAGAGGTACAGTACAAAAGAGCTAATATTATAGTGTTCATTTGTGTCTATATCTTTTTTTTCATTCTACATTGATAAAATCGACAATTCACAGTACGAACACTTTTCAGAATTATTGCAAAATTATTTCAAAATTATTGCAAAATTATTGCAAAATTTTTGCCAATTTTCTCAATTTTCCTGAAAAGGGTCATGAATGTAAAAAGGTTAAATATTTGCATTCATGGGTTGTTTTACTATAAATAAAGATTTTTCGGAGAAATTATATAAAACATTTTATTCTTGTATGATTCATAAATATTAATGGAATTCCGGAACATATGTTTTAAATTTGACATGGGGGGGCCGGGGGGTCTTGGCTCCCTAGCACCCCCCCCCCCTTGTATACACCTCTGTTGTGTGCTGAACACAATCTTTGTTTAATGAAGAAAAAAAATTGAACTTCTATTTTGCAAATAAAGGATGGTAAAGAAATATTTATTTTTTACAGCTGAAGAGAACCATAATAGTAAGAAATTAAACCAAATGAAATTTGTGAACTTTCTCATTCTTTGTAGCATGCCCTGAATTTATTATTTTAGATTTACTACAACACCTTTTTGTATTTTAAAATTTTTTCACATTTGGACAATTACATTTGATTAAATTACCACATATTGCTGCAACTCTAATTTATAAAGGATTATATTTTAACGTCTTGGGCAGACTTCATGTTCGGACACACAAGACGGTTTACATTTCAAATTCAGGGGAAATTGCGCCATTTACACGTTTCATAACACGCCTGCTGTATAATCAAAACTTTTTAAATTAAAGGGACTGTTTTTTATTTTCAAGGGTCCCTCCATCTCATGATGTGCATCAAATTACCTTTAATCTCATCAATAATAAAGTGTTTAAATATGATTATTTTCTCGATAATTCTTTTAAGCAAAATCCGCAGACACTCTTAAAGAGAAACTGCAATTGAAAATAAACACTTTTTGCATTCGCTGATCAGACAAAGCTTTTAAGGATTCCGTTGTCATTGCCGTTCTATAAATCACTTGAAATACCTTTATTTTAATAAATCACTTGAAATACCGTTCTATAAATCACTTGAAATACCGTTCTATAAATCACTTGAAATACCGTTCTATAAATCACTTGAAATCCCGTTCTATAAATCACTTGAAATACTGTTCTATAAATCACTTGAAATACCGTTATTTTAATAAATCACTTGAAATACCGTTATTTTAATAAATGATTTAAATGTTCAAGAAAACTATTGTCTACAGTTTATGTATTACTCAATTCTAAATAAGAAGACATAGGAAATTTGTCCATATTTGAGGAAATTTATTTAAGATAAACATCAATTATAGGTTTTAATACGTATAAATTGATATATACCAAATATTGTAATTATAGAAAAATAATTTTTGATTATATTTGGGATTGGGACTTTGGCACAATACAAATTTCTGAAGAAAATACTAAAGAAAAATGATTCTCTAAGTTTTCAAGAAAATTACAGCAATATATCAACTAAAGTTTAATAATTTCGAGGGGGGGGGGCGAGTGCCCTATTTTAAGAAATTGCATGTATTTAATAAGCTTGCCACCCTCACCAGATAAATATCCTGTATGTGCCCCTGAATTTAGATTGAGAAAGCCAAAGCTGGAAAAAAATCATTAAAAATCCTGGAAGAAAATGTCACTGAAAAATAATTGTTTTAGTTTTAGGGGTACTTTATTTACAAAAAAATTCTTTTAGCGATATTTCTTGATGGTTAGTTTTGCAAGGTCCAACCTAACATTAAAAACATGCTCTGTGAAAGTATAAAAAATGTCTTAAAAATAACTTTTAAAAGTGTAAAATTCTATATTTTGATGAATAATATATTTTATTCGTCACTCCTCTTTCGTTGCATACACACTCTAAAATGAAAAAAAATATGATTTTTAATAAGAAAAGCATATAAGAATTCTGATTGGAAAATTGATGAACTTGGTTCAATTTGAGCAGAATAAATACTGGTACAACCTCAGAATGATCAGAAATAATCCTGTTTTTAAAGAGGCTGATGCCCGTTTCACAACAGTACCTTTAAACCGAATCCGGGCAAAACTTTTGGAGGTGATATTTTTACTTTTCTATCTGAAAATTGATAAGTTTCCAGTGTTGGTATTCTTACCAGGCGGATTTATGTAGCTGCGGAGACAAAGATGTAAGCTTATAGAATTCAAGTTTACCTGGTTAAACCACCTCTTTTCCATTCACTAAGTCTCAAGTTTTCTGAAAAAACATTAAATATGGTTTATAGAAACATTCAAGACTTGACATACAGGCACAGAACAAAGATTACTAATATATATATATATTCTCTTTGCATACAGGTATTTGTCCGAAGGGGGATAACCTTTGTGAGAGGGGGCTCGGCCACCGGTGCCCCCCCCTGAATTTATATGATACAAGCAGTAACAATGAACTTATTATTTGGACAATAGAAAGTAAAAACTTTGGTACGTGAGATGTTAAATAAAAACTCAAGACATCTGTTCCTCAACTATTAAAAAAGTACTAGAGTTAAAAGGTGCTTCGCGCCCCCTTTCCTTTCACATAATTACAGCTTGTAATTGTTGCTTTCAAATTTGTCATTTTCAATCGCTCCCAAATTTTCGCGGATTTTTCGGTGCATTTTCAAAAATAATTTTTACGTCGACATCAGTTCAACTCTAGCTTTCATCAAAGCAGGACCTAAGTCTTTGCAGAATATAGAGGCGCTTCTAACAGTTACTAGAAGTACAGGGAGACAAAAAAAATGGCAAATCCAAGTTTAACAAATAAGAAACTTAAGGTATGAAGGGAAATTGAAGAGGAAAACAAGATAATCAACAAGAAATGTCTGCATTCATCTGTCAACGCTGTATTACCTAGAGAACAGAGGTTTTTTATCTCTCTGGATCTAGGCTTGCTATAGAAAAGCTCGACTTTCACTCCTTAGATACAGGTCTGGTGAGCCATTTTTTAAACCTACAACCCATTGGAAACATGTTAATATTCATCAACCACGGATCTTCATAATGTGGAGAAGCATCAAGTACACGTATCATTTACAAGTACTGCCTTAGATGTTCTTACACATCAGTTTCAAGAGTCCAACAATTGATAATCTATCCATCGCAAATCCGTTGCAAATAAATCAAAAGTTCTTACATTAGATATTGAGTTCAAGCTTTCAAGATTAACTCTACTCCAAACATTAAAAGTTCCGAACTTTGACAATGAACACTTTTATCTGTAAGCTGATCTTAGGATTGCAGCTCAGTATTTTACTTAGCAAGGGTTTAAGTTAATTAGTTAAAGGCAGAGGCGCAACTAGGGGGGGCAGCCGGGCGCGCGCCTTCCCCCCTGCAGAATGAAAAGAAAGAATGGCGAAAATCAGTATCACAGGAATAAGAAAACCAATAGAGTTATTGTAGAAGTTTTTATTATACTATAGTTAAAAGTTTAAAAAAAATATTTTTATCTTTCTCAATTCTCAAGGCTAAAGGCTATTGTAAACATTTAATGTAAAAAAAGTTCTGAACTGTATTTTATTTGTGTTGAGTTTATAGAGTACAAACTGTCTCTTGGGTTTGCTTTACTTGTTACCAGAGAAAATAGCTTCTCATACCCTGGCTGATCTCAAGAGTAAACTTTCAGAGTTTAGAGTTTTATCAGTCTTTACTTCCAAATCCTTTACTCTTCCTGGACCGAACTTGTACTATACAAGCGCAACCTGGAGATGAGAGGGAGCAAAGCCATTCCAACAAATCTAGACGAAGCTTTGCAGGAAATAAATTCTTCAATATTCCCAAANATTTACGTAATATAGTATAAAACTCATTGAAAAATTGTCTAGACGACATTTGATAAATTCTTCCGATGTATTCGTTATTAAGGGTTTCACTGTACATTTATTAGCGTTTAAATTCTAAGTTTTTTTCTGCAGTTATAGAAATGCGCAAGTAGCTTTGTAAATTAAAAATAATCAGTTCTCAAAATTATAAATATTGACATATAACTTATACTTGCGCGCTTAAACTAGGCTTTAAACCAGGCCTTGCCATTTCTGCATGGATGACCACGTGTAAAGTCTTTTTAAGGAATGGAGTTTTTGGAAAATAAACGTCAGATCTATTCAACAAAAGTAAAAAAATTCAGTTTCAGTTATTAATAAACGGTTAATATCGAATCCTAATTACATAAATATAGTTGCAGATTTTTTGCCTGTAACATTATAACTTGAATGTGTATTTTTAGCAATAAACAATATCTTTCTTATCTTATCCTAAACCCAACACAACGTACAGTTTGGTGTTCGTGAAAGTAAACTTTTTTATTAACAGAAAGTGACAACTTTACATGAAAGAGTTTAAAATAATAATCATAAAAGTAATTCTGATCTCTATTTTTTCCGATTTAGTTGCAACAAATGCTATAAAAGACGTTTCACCGAAACATGAAACCAATATAGTTTTTCAACATATTGATANACAAACATGAGAAGTTTGTTACAATTGGTTGAAAAGTTGTGCATAGAACACTTTTGAAAACGAATGTTTTCAAAATCAAAGTCCTTTCCTTAAAACTGAATTTTAGAGTAATCGATTTATATTAACATTTTATTTCATCAAAAGTTCTATGCAAAAATATGGTAACATATTGTGAGTGGTAAAAAGTCTTTGCCACAAATTTATAATTTCGAACCCCTATATCTTGACAATCTGATGGTTGATATTTCAAACTAAAATTGTTTTATTTAACATATTACATAATTTGAAATGTCTCAACCATTTGTTTCTAAGGTATAGAGGTTAAAAAATTCCTATGTGAAACATTAAACAAGACAATATTAAGGAATCTTTATATAAATTTGGCTTGTTTGGGTGTTTTTCAGTCTGTTGGTTTGTATCCAATAAACGTCAAAACGTCTGAACCGATCGGGCCCAATTTTTTTGTGGGACATCACGTGACCACAGGGAAGGTTTATGAATGATAAAAAAATGTGTTTGAAAGGTTTTTAATTTTGTAAAAAATTTGAAATTCTTGAAAATCCGCGAATTTTTTTTAAAAATCCACAAAATTTTTTCTTCTTTGTTTTAAAATGTAAACAAAAAGAACATGTTGACAATTTAAATAGAAGATGGGCGCGAAGCGCCCTAAAAGCCTAGGGTATAATAAACTTCTATTCAAATAATGTTGTTCTGACAATGTTCTAAAGTAGTGTTGTGTGTATTGTTGAGTCAACAGAGTGAAGAAAAGATTTAATAAAAGCTGATGTTGCAATACATTCAAATATAGTCAAGTAGCGCGCAATGCATTCTCATAAATCAAGATGATGACAAAAAAATGTTTTTTCTTTTTTCTATTATTTGATCAGAAATCAAAACTGTTCTTTATGGTAATGACTATTTATAACACCGTTATTTTGGTTCGCAGTGTTAAGTTTTTAAACGGAAATTTTTTCTTTATCGAGAAGGTTCAAGCCTTTTTAGATTTAATTTTGTCCCGGGCTTTAGCGATGGTTAAATTATAATCTAAAAAGGCGAAATGATAGTGTTATAGGTAATTTTATGTAACGTTTATGTACTTGTCCTATTTCAATGGCTATTTCTAGATCAAATAAGCTTTGAAACAAAGCAGAAGTCAAAATATAAAGTTGATTTCAATTTTATTTTCATTTCTATTGAAAAAAAAAAATATTTTGAAAATATCCTAAATTTTTTGGAGAAAATAAAAAAACATGCTCGATTTACTCCTTATTAAAGTATCAATGACAAAGGAAGCGTCTTTCTAAAAAAGGTTGAATTTTGTCAAATACCTGCTATATCATCATGGCATAAATCCGCAAATTTTTATTTACATAGAAAACCCTTAGTTAAAAACAATAAATTCGGATAAAAACATGAGTATCCTAACTGTTTTCACGCAGATAAAGGTTTAAAGGATACAATTCTTTTTATAAATGGAGAGTCATTAGGTTTAAAAACTTTTCGCTTTTTTGACAACAGAACGTATAATCATATTTGTGTTTAAATTTTTGTTTAATATACTTTCATAATTGTTACAATTTTGTTTCCAAAACACTTTCCCTTCTCAACAATTACATCCTTCGTTATGTATCCGTTTAATTTCTTTTAGTACATTATTATTTCGTACTTTTCATATTTATTAAAACATAACTGGAGACTGGAGAGTCATTTTAAACTACGTATATTGCTAAACAGTCACGATGCCATTTTGTGAACACACCTTACTAAACGGTCTCTCTTTCAATATTTGTTTTGATAAAATATTTATTTCTCAAGATTTTTGAAACGAATTGGAATTGGCTCTTTTTGGCATTATAGATTTATTGATTAAAAAAATGTTTAATTTATATTCTTCTTTATTCACAATTCTTTGACACAAAACATGAAGAAAGCCACAATTAGTGATAAATGGTAAAATTGTTATACATTCTTGTTTAACGAACCAATTCTCGGGAAAGAATTGTACAGGATGTCTCAAAAAACATTGGAATTCAGTGTTTTTGAAATTTTCAAATTGTGCTCTACCATTTTTGTATTGACGGAGATATTGCAAAATTTGTACAAAGTAATTGAGTCTTTTCCACAAATACCAATTTTCAAATACTTATATCTCTACAACCAGATGATTTAAACCTTTGATATTTCAAATTAAGGTTATTTTAAATTAGGTTGTAAAGATATGGGAATTTAAAAATCAGAGTTTGCGACAAATACTCAATTCCTTTTAATTTATTTCATAACTCAAAATTGTCTTAATATCTAATTATCTTCGTCAATTTTTCAGGTACAAAAAAAAGATAGAAAAAAAGATGAAACGCTAGAGACGTACAGCCTCGTTTTTTTTTACTTTTTTGCCATGCAATAATATATCAGAAAGCAAAGACGTCTTTAAAGTCGTCAATTCCCAGGACACCCGGTTAAATTTATTTTAAAGGAATTATTGACGTAATTTCAAGTAAACTTTCATTTATAAATTATGGCCTGTCCCATTCAACTGATGACAGAGATATCCTTATTTCTCTAGCTGAAAGTTGAAACCCTGGGAACTTGAGTGCAGGTTGTCATGGTGTGTAAACTTACACATGTACAATATTTGTACAAGCACATGTGCTTCCCGGATTTCATTTTTTAGCAAGAAAAAGAAGAATATCTTAACTAATTATTACCCTTGGATTAGAAAAATGTTTGAGTAAATCAAACAAACCATTTAAAATTATTCTTTCAATCCCTTAACTTAGTTTACAAAAAGGGTTAACTATATAAAGTACGCTGCTTTTAAAAAATACAAAACAGCATGTTTAATATAACAGAATATTAAAAGTAAAACAACCATTGCTTACCAAAGTTTTTATATCTGTAAGTTTTTATGTCTGATATTTTTATAAAATATTCGTTGCAGAAAGTTCTAATGGCAGTTTTAGAATTTAGAGTGGTCTATCAACAAAATGTGTAGATTCTTTATGTGGTAATTTGTTTCTCTAAAAGAAGAACAGGGTTTCCAAAAGTTAAAAAAACTTTTTTTAAATGAAACCTCATTTATTTAAGAAAGAATTTGTTGGTACTCTTTAAAATTCAAAGAACCTTTAAAGCCACAAAAAAGCAATGTAACCGATTTTGAGATTTATATTT
Source organism: Eurytemora carolleeae (assembly GCF_000591075.1). Classification (NCBI taxonomy): domain Eukaryota; kingdom Metazoa; phylum Arthropoda; class Copepoda; order Calanoida; family Temoridae; genus Eurytemora; species Eurytemora carolleeae. The sequence continues at coordinate 43,125 of NW_019396716.1, forward strand.
GCCAAAAATAATAAAGTAAATAATTTGGCAAAAAAAAAAAAAAATAAGATTACAGGTATTGAAAATGAAATATAGAAAAAAATTCCGTTAAGTCAATTTTAAAGGCTTTTCAGATGTGAGGGTCACCCTGTAGGCTGTAGATAAAAGAGTTACTAAGTGTTGTTGTGAAACGAATATAAGTAACAAATTGCTCACTACTCAAATATTAGGTATTTTAGATTTATCGAATTGTACAAAAAAATCTGATTATTTTATGTTTTTCCTTGACCAAATATTGATTAATTCACATTGAAAACTAAATCTAATGTGTACATATAAGAAAAATAAATACATAAGCAAAAATTGGCTTGGTTTGTAGGTTATTTAGCTTTCGCAAATAATAGAAATAAGTCCAAAAATCACATTTCAGCTTCTCCCACAGTCAGCTTTAGTGCTAGACTTTTAAAACGTTTGTAAAATTATCTTAAAGCCATGATAAACAGATTCACCATTTTGATCAGCATATATCTTTATGGGTTTTTGAATAAGAAAAATAGGTTTTATGTCATGTTATAAAAAGTCTCGCCGACTTTTTTTGTTAACGGATAATATTTTCAATTTAGTTGAAGATGTTAAATAAATCATGTCAGAGAAATTCAAGTTTTGCTTAGAATTTATTAAGTTTGAACAATTTTTCAAAAAGACACATCACTTTTTATTCAGCTTAAAGTGAACGTTGTAGACATTAGGAAAAATGGAGAAAAAAAAACTAACATATCTGGTTGAAATATTTGCTTCTTATGATAATAATGACAATAATTTTATTAATTGTTTCCATAATCATTGTCATCTTGGTTTTCATCTCCTGGATCCGCCTGGAAAAAAATATGCATTTTTTGTTTAATCAAAGTATAATTAACAATACACATGGATATCACCATCTTTTTTTTCTGACGTTTTTCGGGAACACAAGCTCAATGGGAATATGGTTTTTAAATGAAGAATTACATTGCTACTTTATATTGTAAATGGCAATTAAGAATGCTTATACCTCAAAGTGCAAATAGTCTATGAGAAATGTTGCAGCTAGCAGACTAGCTTTCATCCCAATATCTAAATTAAATTAAATTTAACCACGGCATTTGCGCATCATGCGTCCGTCGTCTTTGTATTTGGTAAACATTTGGTCAAGGAAACTGGAAGGGATTATTCCATTATTTTAAAATACATATCTGTCAATATTGCAGCAAAAGACCGACACAAATCTATGACATCTTCTGTAATAAATAATCATAAACGTTCTTTTTTATATCGTAGATTTCATCAACATTTTCCACTGGCGTTCATTTGACAATGCAAGGTATTTAATAAAAAACTAATCAAATATAAGCTGTTCAAAACTAGTAAAGAAGCAGAATGGAAAATTTTATATATCTAATCGGTAAGATGTGGTCCTTAAAACACTGAGATTTTGCCCCAAACTCAAATTATTTAAACCCTATATATTTCCAACCTGATTGTGCAAACCTTTTATATTTCCAACTTTTATGATTTGATCTTACAGAATGCATATTTTGAAATAATCAAATGTCTACGAAAACGGGTTACCATGATATAAAGATTACACAATTTGATTTATTTTCCTTTCAAAATGTTGGTATGTGTTTTATCTGAATTAGGTGGATAATCATTTTATTGTATTACTAACCTTTGTCTGGTGGATAATCTTTTTTTTGTATTACTTATAACCTATGTCTGGTGAAAAATCTTTTTATTGTATTACTAACTAATGTCTGGTGGATAATCTTTTATTGTATTACTAACCTATGTCTGGTGGAAAATCTACACTGAATCTATCAGCTTTAGGTAAAACGTCCTGAATGTAAAATCTAGCCTATTCATAAACAGTAACTAGGAAGTATAATACGGAATGCACGCTCTCAAGTACAAACCGACAAGAATTTTGTCAATTACTTTTTTTAAAGTCAAAACTAACAACAAGTGCCTTATGGTGCTTGAATGTACGCTATAGCGCTAAAATCAAAGCCCAAGGCTTTGCGACACTTCAAAGTCGACCCTGTCTTAAAAATTGATGAGACTTTATATAGACGACTGAATCTATTTGAATGGAATTTTTTATGCTTTAATATTCAAGGATTGCAAAATTCTTATTATAATGTGTCTAATATAAAGACGACTTTTATTCGGGTGCTATACAAAAAAAGTGAATGAAAACGCGCAATTTTTCGATTTTAACAATCAAGCGAACTAATTTTCCTTGAGTACGCCATTCCAGCTTTTACTGATGCTTCCAACCTGAAACAAATGTTATTTATGCTAGTAGTACCCCCACCCCCCTGCGAATATTACACTAGTTCCTGTTCTATACCATGTACTCACCTCTATATTGAATACAGGAGTATCATCTGCATCTAGTACTTCATATTCAGGAGAGAAGAGGGTTAGCTTCTGTTCTACTTTGCCTACAACGACTCCAATAGGACTCTCAACCACCATACTCTAGAACAAAAAAATTTTAATGTCATATTTTATTTGATCTCAAATCTGATAATAGGACCAAGTAACACCTGAAATATCGTCTAGAGTACCTTCAACTACTTATTGTAAACTGAGAAAAGACAATAAAAAATGTTTTTAACCTGTAATAAACAGGGGCAGATCAGACAGTTATCAAACCTTGTTGGCCTAGATATCTTTATGCAGTCTTTACCCTGAAACAGATTTTATGAAAGGAATCTATTTTATTAAAGTTTCAAGATTGCTTCTTTAAAGCTCTACCTGCCTATCAGAGAGAAACATCTCAAATCCTCTGAAATATTATTTTTTTTAATACAATTGCAGTTTTGTATAGTATCGAATGAATGTGATGTTTCTAGAATTTTCTTTTCGATTAACAATTTTTAATTATTTATCCACTGTATTTATTCTTTGAGACAATAAGTATTTTTGGATAAAAACTATAATTTCTTATTAACTAATTACGTAGTTGAATATTTTACTTAATCAGTAAACAATATGCCTCTCATTGATTTTGGTTAAGCTACCAATTGTGTATAATAATACATAAACTGCAATATTTACGAACATTTTCATGGGTTTTCGTGTGCTGAGGCAGCATGGTTTAATGAGTACCTTTGTACATCGGACACCTGTCTCTTCACATGAAATTTCGTTGACAATCAATCGATCAAAAATATGAATGATAGCCGGTTTTGGTCTATACCTTAGTGAATTGCAGCATTGTCTTCCGCAGAACCCTGACTCCTCTTTAGCATGAAATATCTGGTGACCAAATCTTAAAATATATGATGAATATGTCATTTTCTATCATTTTGTAAAATTTTCACATTTTGTCAATTTGATGAATTTTCACAATTTTCTCACTTATCTTGATTTTGATCAAAACATTTACTAACAATTTTGACTTTATTTTGATTATAATCAAATCTAAACATGATTGAAATATATTTATCAAAACAAGACGGTTACAAAATTTCTATACTGACATTTTAAACTTTTTGGCAACTTTTAATCGATTAATAATATTTTTACCCTTTGCCAACAGACCCAAATTTTTGCATCTTGATAATTTAGTTTATTTTTTAATTTTTAAAATTTTTTTTATTAGTTTTGACATAATAAAATATTTGTTTTTATATATGAGAAAATTTGTTTTAAATTTTCACTCCCTTTTTTGGAAAGTCAGCAATTGGAAGTGCCTTACTAAACTTGTACTGGTCCAGCCTTTTCGTTGTACTTAAACTGGTTTAGTTCTGGCCCATAATCGGCAATATTACATTAATTACAGACCGCCAATATTACATTAATCAAAGACCAGTTATTCAAATTTGATTTTCGCTGTACCCCTGTCCATGGTTGTCCTGTGACTGGGATTTAAATTTATCTAGTTTGGAATTATTTTAATTGGTCTCTTGATCCTCCTGTTGGTTGGTATCTTGATCCTCCTGTTGGCTGGTATCTTGATCCTCCTGTTGGTTGGTATCTTGATCCCCTGTTGGCTGGTCTCTTGATCCTCCTGTTGGTTGGTATCTTTATCCTTCTGTTGGCTGGTCTCTTGATCCTCATGTTGGCTGGTCTCTTGATCCTCCTGTTTGCTGGTCTCTTGATCCTCCTGTTGGATGGTATCTTGATCCTTCTGTTGGCTGGTATCTTGATCCTCCTGTTGGTTGGTCTCTTGATCCTCCTGTTGGCTGGTATCTTGATCCTCCTATTGGTTGGTCTCTTGATCCTCCTGTTGACATTTTAAATCCTTATATGACGTCACTGATACTTAATTAACAATCATCACATTTAACAAATATTGATTGTGCTAACAAGTTTGAAGCTAGAAGAAGCAATTCTAATTAAAAATTTAAGTTGTTGAGTTCGTTTATATTTTGTAAGCTGCAAAATTAACTATTCTTTAAAATAATCATTTACGTTATATGAGGATTTACGTCATATGAGGAGTTAGATTGTCGATTGCTATAAAGGTGGCCTTTTCCTTCATTGGAGCAAATCCAGAGTATCTAAGCAATTATACATCCTTGGTCCCAGTCTAGGACTCGGCACGTTCCGACTTTTTTTTAATCTTTTCGTTCCGTTCTAGAACGAGAGCGTTCAGCTAGATCGTTCCTTTCTTGGTCCTTTTTTCCAATCGTTCCATTCTTGTTCCTTTACGTCCCGTTCTGTTCCGTTCTCAGCCAAAGAACGGTTCCATTCCGTTCTTGGTGTTCTTAGTCGAAGAACGGTTCCATCCCCCATTGGAGGGATGGAGGGGGGGGGGGGTGGTTACTTTAGAGGTATCCAAGACAAAAGTAGAAAAGAGGTAGTTAAAAAAGTAAAAAATGAAGATTTTATAATAAAAAGTTCCTGACGGCCGAAAATATACTTAAAATTTCATGTTCGTTCCGTTCTTTACTAATCGTTCGAATATTTTTAAGAACGCGTTCTATGCGTTCCGTTCTTTTTTTCGGAACTAAGGGATCGTTTTTGATAGTTCGGTTTGTTCCCGAGAACGATGCCCTGCCCTAGGTCCCACCTGTCTGTTATCTCAAATTCGTTTTCTCCCTCGTAGTTATTGCAACAGCAACAGCATTTATTTCCTTGTTCAGAGTACTCACCCAACTGTTGAACAAGAACTCTGCAAAAATATATTTGTGAAATATATAATAACTAGCTGAAGGGTCCGGCGTTTCCCGTGGAAAAATAAAAATAAAAAAATTTTGAGAAAAAAAATAAGTTTTAACACCCCAGGCCACCCAAGAGCGTCCACAAAAAATGTCAGCTCAATCGGTCCAGCCGTTTGGCCGGCTATACGCAACATATATATGAATACCTTGTTTAATTATATAGATATCTGGTGTTCCACGAAGTTGGTGAATAGTTTTAAATATCTCGTGAAGTTTGATGACAAATAGTATTATACAAATTATAATATTAATCTATAAAATGTCATCTAATACAGTATATGGAAGAATACATTTAAATAATTCACCAACTGAAATTTCGAAGGTCTACAACATTAGATAAACACAGATTTAAAGATTACAAAAATTAGAATTTGTAGAGGGTGTTCAGTTTCTTTGTACTTTTTTTCAAAGTTTCATAGATCACAGCTAAATAAATAAACAAAGAAAAACAATACATGGATAACCCACTTAAGATATGACTTTAATGAAGCATGATTTAAAGCGATATATTCAGGAGAGAAGAGGGTTAGTTCCTGTTCTATACCATGTACTCACCTCTATATTGAATACAGGAGTATCATCTGCATCTATATTAATCTATTTTAAATGGACTGTTTGCGTTATTTCAAATAACCCTCCTTGCAAAGAATTCCGATTCACAACAGTACTTTTAAAATCTTTATCTGTTAAATAATGTGGAAGATATTGTTGTTGAGGGTTGAAAGTATTTATTTCTAATAATTTCAACATGTTTTCCTGCAGTAGAAATGCGCAAGTAACGTTTGTAGAAAAACAAGTGAAAATAAAACTTTTCAAAATTATTAACATTCCTATTTAATTCATATTTTATCAGACAACGCTTTTAAGAGTACTGGAAATCAGGCATTGTCATCTTTAACTAGAAATAGAAACCCTATTTACATAGCTCAATAACATCGCTTTTTAATCTAATATTATTTTAAAAAATCACCTGTTCATTGTTAGTTTTGGATATAATCTTAAATACTATATTCCTAGAACCACCGCAACAGCAGCCGCAGCTATTACAATTCAAATAATCAAAATCTATGCATGCTTAAAAAATCATGTGCAGGGTTACCCACACATTCGAGGAGACTTCTGAGACGGCTGTACGGAATGTTTACTGACTGTTTCCTCATATTCATGATTAGCTGCAACTGCGAACTAATTTTTTTCTTTTTAAAATAATTTTAAAATCATATTAAAAGACTTAAGATCTTCAATTTTTTAGGGTTGCACGTCGTCTTTTTAGGGTTTTGCGTCGTCTTTTTAGGGTTTTACGTCGTCTTTTGATATACTTCTCATTTTCATAATTCCAACCTCAGCTTTGCGTGAAAAACTATCGGAATATATATCTTTCAGTAGTTTTATCTTATCCCAACATTTTTAATTATCGTTCTTATGACATACATGACCTAGATTTCAGTCGCAGCCCTCGGTTTAAACTATTCTCATCGAAATTAGTAATAATTGTGTATTATTTCAAGGTTAGGTGCGACTAAGACAGGTTAAAGCTAGCTAAGCGTTGCGGTTAGGACAGACTAGGGGGCCGAGCACCAAGGCCAAGATAGGCTAGAAGGCTGGGTGATACTGGCTCTAAAAATGCCCTAAAATATTGTATACAAAAATGTTAAGAGGGAAGTTAATTGTATAAGAACTGCAATTGAAAATAATTAATTATCAGATAAAAAAAAATACTTTAGTATATCGGACATATAGCACTTTAAACATGGGGACTCTCTTAAAAATGTTGTCTGCAGAGTAAAGACCTTTTAAAATAATCAAAATCTGTTGATTTTTGATTTACCTTTCACAGATAACATTTTTTATTCTTATGTAAAAACGAAAATTGGAAGGAATCAAAACAAAAACAAAAAACACTTAAAAGAAGAAGAAATTTTTTTTCAAAAGTGTTCAGGGACGGAATTTATTGAATTTTAACTGCATGCCGTGAGTTCCTTCCTTAATCTTCACTTATCAAATTTCAACTTCAAATTTGAACCGGATGTAGTTAGTTCAGCGACGTAGTTCAAATTCTATAAATTCGGGCCCAGCCATTCGAGAAAAGGTGTTTAATTATCAGTTAAAAATTACCTGCAGCATTTACATGTGCTCGGACCCTAGAAAATAAGATATGAAAAAATGTGTCATTATTTATTTAGGTATTTTATCATGTCTGTCTTTAATCCTAAATCTTAATATCTACAGGGTAACCCTGAAAGGATGAACCTTAATTCAGTTTATTTTCAACATCTCATCGTTTGTGGCCGTAGGCAACTCTGTAAAATATGTATTTTCTCATGATTGGAATCTGCCATTACTGGAGGTTTAAAGATATATTTTCAAACTTTAACTATGTACTTTTTATTTTATCCGAAATGAACTGTCATCAAAATGCAATTTTTTAGATTTTTTGTTTCAAAATTTAAAATGAAATTGTAAACTTCACAATCACAAATCGAAGTTTTTAGCAAAACTGGTTTTTTTTTAATATTTATGTATCAAGAAATTGAGTCATGGCACAATCATAAACATAAACATTCTCCTACCTATATCTTACAAACTGTTATAGAAAATCAGCCAAAGGCTCGATTTCTTTTCTATTTGTCTTTGTTTGTTTAATACAGAGTAATTAAGTGCGCTTTTTGGTTGTATGACAAAAATTGCTGAATTTAGTTATATCTATTTTTCAACCCAAATATCATTGCAAGCAGAGATGTTAACCTAACCAAAAATACTTTTTATTAAATTATTATAATCAGGTTTGTATATCTTTAGTAGGGTTTGCAGCGAAATTTTCGCATTATTTTTTTCGCGAAATTTTCGAATTTTCTATTTTGCGAAAATCTTCAGTCGCAATTTTTTTTCACCATTTAAGACATTGAAAAAAAATATGCATTTTTGAAATTTCAGAGTTAAGAAATGCAATCATGATCTAATAAGCTTTGAAAGAGTTATTATTCTTTAAAAACAATATTTGTCCCCCCAGTAGTTGCTCCATATATATCTTTTGTAGATGGATGTATTGCATATTAATGAAATTGTGGAATTTGATTTTATAGTTTAACGTTGATAAACGTTGAAACGGCTAAACCGATCGGGCCCACAATTTTTATGGCAACTCACATGCCTTAGGAAAGGTTATGGAGGATCTCGAATTAAAAACATTTGCATAAAATAAATCTCAGATTTCGTAAAAATCCTCAAAATTTGATTGTTACTGTCTCTCAGATGAAGCAAGAACCTGCCAGGAGAAAGTGGAAGTGGAAGTGGAAGTGGAAGTGGAAGTGGAAGTGAAAGTGGAAGTGGAAGTGAAAGGGAAATTGAAAGAGGAAGATGAAGATGAAGGAAAGGGGAAAGGGAAGTGAAAGGCCAAGGGGAAGAGGAAAGCGCCAGGAAGATTATTTTTTTGTGATATTTTATTTTATTTGTTACAAAAATTTTCTAAATAAGATATACTTTTTGATCGATTTATATGATTTTAAATAAAAAGAGGAAGAAATATTTATAATAGGAGAAAAGGTGCTAGGGCCGGGTGAATAATATCAAAAGAAAATAATTTTTATCTTTTCAAAAGTTCAATCTTGTCAGATTTGGGTGTTTATTTTTGTTCTTGTTATTTTTAAGTAAGAAATGATTTCAACGGTTTTTTTTCGGAATAGACTCATGAAAAAAGTATGTTTATAAATATTTTAACTGTATCACCAGCTGAAACAAGTGTAAAATGATAACGTTTATATAACTATATAACACTATAACCAAATACCGCAATTTTTGCAAATGACTTTAAGAAAATGAAATTCTCTTGTCCAAATTGAAATGTGTCCTCTTTATTGAATACAGGAGTATCATCTGCATCTAGTACTTCATATTCAGGAGAGATGCTAGTTCCTGTTCTATACCATGTACTCACCTCTATATTGAATACAGGAGTATCATCTGCATCTAGTACTACATATTCAGGAGAGAAGAGGGTTAGTTTATGTTCTATACCATGTACTCAACTCTATATCGAATACAGGAGTATCATCTGCTTTTAGTACTTCATATTCAGGAGAGATGCTAGTTCCTGTTCTATAACTTGTACTCACCTCTATATTGAATACAGGAGTATCATTTGCATCTAGTATTTAAAATTCAAGAGAGAAGATGGTTAGTTTCTGTTCAATACCATGTACTCACCTCTATATTGAATACAGGAGTATCATCTGCATCTAGTATTTAAAATTCAAGAGCGAAGATGGTTAGTTTCTGTTCTATACCATGTACTCACCTCTATATTGAATACAGGAGTATCATCTGCATCTAGTACTACATATTCAGGAGAGAAGATGGTTAGTTACTAGTTCCTGTTCTATACCATGTACTCACCTCTATATTGAATACAGGAGTATCATCTGCATCTAGTACTTCATATTCAGGAGAGAAGAGGGTTAGCTTCTGTTCTACTTTGCCTACAACGACTCCAATAGGACTCTCAACCACCATACTCTAGAACAAAAAAATTTTAATGTCATATTTTATTTGATCTCAAATCTGATAATAGGACCAAGTAACACCTGAAATATCGTCTAGAGTACCTTCAACTACTTATTGTAAACTGAGAAAAGACAATAAAAAATGTTTTTAACCTGTAATAAACAGGGGCAGATCAGACAGTTATCAAACCTTGTTGGCCTAGATATCTTTATGCAGTCTTTACCCTGAAACAGATTTTATGAAAGGAATCTATTTTATTAAAGTTTCAAGATTGCTTCTTTAAAGCTCTACCTGCCTATCAGAGAGAAACATCTCAAATCCTCTGAAATATTATTTTTTTTAATACAATTGCAGTTTTGTATAGTATCGAATGAATGTGATGTTTCTAGAATTTTCTTTTCGATTAACAATTTTTAATTATTTATCCACTGTATTTATTCTTTGAGACAATAAGTATTTTTGGATAAAAACTATAATTTCTTATTAACTAATTACGTAGTTGAATATTTTACTTAATCAGTAAACAATATGCCTCTCATTGATTTTGGTTAAGCTACCAATTGTGTATAATAATACATAAACTGCAATATTTACGAACATTTTCATGGGTTTTCGTGTGCTGAGGCAGCATGGTTTAATGAGTACCTTTGTACATCGGACACCTGTCTCTTCACATGAAATTTCGTTGACAATCAATCGATCAAAAATATGAATGATAGCCGGTTTTGGTCTATACCTTAGTGAATTGCAGCATTGTCTTCCGCAGAACCCTGACTCCTCTTTAGCATGAAATATCTGGTGACCAAATCTTAAAATATATGATGAATATGTCATTTTCTATCATTTTGTAAAATTTTCACATTTTGTCAATTTGATGAATTTTCACAATTTTCTCACTTATCTTGATTTTGATCAAAACATTTACTAACAATTTTGACTTTATTTTGATTATAATCAAATCTAAACATGATTGAAATATATTTATCAAAACAAGACGGTTACAAAATTTCTATACTGACATTTTAAACTTTTTGGCAACTTTTAATCGATTAATAATATTTTTACCCTTTGCCAACAGACCCAAATTTTTGCATCTTGATAATTTAGTTTATTTTTTAATTTTTAAAATTTTTTTTATTAGTTTTGACATAATAAAATATTTGTTTTTATATATGAGAAAATTTGTTTTAAATTTTCACTCCCTTTTTTGGAAAGTCAGCAATTGGAAGTGCCTTACTAAACTTGTACTGGTCCAGCCTTTTCGTTGTACTTAAACTGGTTTAGTTCTGGCCCATAATCGGCAATATTACATTAATTACAGACCGCCAATATTACATTAATCAAAGACCAGTTATTCAAATTTGATTTTCGCTGTACCCCTGTCCATGGTTGTCCTGTGACTGGGATTTAAATTTATCTAGTTTGGAATTATTTTAATTGGTCTCTTGATCCTCCTGTTGGTTGGTATCTTGATCCTCCTGTTGGCTGGTATCTTGATCCTCCTGTTGGTTGGTATCTTGATCCCCTGTTGGCTGGTCTCTTGATCCTCCTGTTGGTTGGTATCTTTATCCTTCTGTTGGCTGGTCTCTTGATCCTCATGTTGGCTGGTCTCTTGATCCTCCTGTTTGCTGGTCTCTTGATCCTCCTGTTGGATGGTATCTTGATCCTTCTGTTGGCTGGTATCTTGATCCTCCTGTTGGTTGGTCTCTTGATCCTCCTGTTGGCTGGTATCTTGATCCTCCTATTGGTTGGTCTCTTGATCCTCCTGTTGACATTTTAAATCCTTATATGACGTCACTGATACTTAATTAACAATCATCACATTTAACAAATATTGATTGTGCTAACAAGTTTGAAGCTAGAAGAAGCAATTCTAATTAAAAATTTAAGTTGTTGAGTTCGTTTATATTTTGTAAGCTGCAAAATTAACTATTCTTTAAAATAATCATTTACGTTATATGAGGATTTACGTCATATGAGGAGTTAGATTGTCGATTGCTATAAAGGTGGCCTTTTCCTTCATTGGAGCAAATCCAGAGTATCTAAGCAATTATACATCCTTGGTCCCAGTCTAGGACTCGGCACGTTCCGACTTTTTTTTAATCTTTTCGTTCCGTTCTAGAACGAGAGCGTTCAGCTAGATCGTTCCTTTCTTGGTCCTTTTTTCCAATCGTTCCATTCTTGTTCCTTTACGTCCCGTTCTGTTCCGTTCTCAGCCAAAGAACGGTTCCATTCCGTTCTTGGTGTTCTTAGTCGAAGAACGGTTCCATCCCCCATTGGAGGGATGGAGGGGGGGGGGGGTGGTTACTTTAGAGGTATCCAAGACAAAAGTAGAAAAGAGGTAGTTAAAAAAGTAAAAAATGAAGATTTTATAATAAAAAGTTCCTGACGGCCGAAAATATACTTAAAATTTCATGTTCGTTCCGTTCTTTACTAATCGTTCGAATATTTTTAAGAACGCGTTCTATGCGTTCCGTTCTTTTTTTCGGAACTAAGGGATCGTTTTTGATAGTTCGGTTTGTTCCCGAGAACGATGCCCTGCCCTAGGTCCCACCTGTCTGTTATCTCAAATTCGTTTTCTCCCTCGTAGTTATTGCAACAGCAACAGCATTTATTTCCTTGTTCAGAGTACTCACCCAACTGTTGAACAAGAACTCTGCAAAAATATATTTGTGAAATATATAATAACTAGCTGAAGGGTCCGGCGTTTCCCGTGGAAAAATAAAAATAAAAAAATTTTGAGAAAAAAAATAAGTTTTAACACCCCAGGCCACCCAAGAGCGTCCACAAAAAATGTCAGCTCAATCGGTCCAGCCGTTTGGCCGGCTATACGCAACATATATATGAATACCTTGTTTAATTATATAGATATCTGGTGTTCCACGAAGTTGGTGAATAGTTTTAAATATCTCGTGAAGTTTGATGACAAATAGTATTATACAAATTATAATATTAATCTATAAAATGTCATCTAATACAGTATATGGAAGAATACATTTAAATAATTCACCAACTGAAATTTCGAAGGTCTACAACATTAGATAAACACAGATTTAAAGATTACAAAAATTAGAATTTGTAGAGGGTGTTCAGTTTCTTTGTACTTTTTTTCAAAGTTTCATAGATCACAGCTAAATAAATAAACAAAGAAAAACAATACATGGATAACCCACTTAAGATATGACTTTAATGAAGCATGATTTAAAGCGATCTGTTCTGAACACTTTGGAATTCAAGATCAATGCTTGAGCTCCTCTTTATATTTTTCTCAAGATCAATTCAATCTTATGTTTGTTTCCTGGAACTTTTGTAAAATTCAACCAATAGAGTGGCGTTTACAAAATCCCAAACAACCTATAAGAAGCCGAGAAGCCCGCGAAATCAATGAGCGAACTCTCATTGGTGCAATCAGCAGGAATATCCAAAAAGAGAGGATTAAGTAGAAAATCAAAAGTGTAGACAGTGGATACATACTACATAGATTTAATAATCGGGATTAAAGGAATCCAATTTTAGCTCTGAAGGTTGAATTTGTTCTGTTGTCTTTTGTATAGTATGATTTACTTCACGATTTGACAAAAAAGAAACAAGTTTAAAATTGCAGGGAACAAGAATGCGAGATAGAAGTTTGGATGAGTTCTGTACAATTATCTCTAAAATCTCATCATTTGTTGGTAACTCTGTATCAAGATTTCACCTGTCAGTTTTTTCTAGTTCTTCCGTGCCTACATGACCGTCAGGGTTTATATCGTCGTTCGCTTTCGGTTGTTCAACGACCACAGCTAAATTAAAAGCAAATATTGTGACAGAATTTAAAGAATAGAGTGCTTGAAAAAATGTTAACAAGAAACTTATTTTTAGACAATTATTATGTGAAATGTTTTTTTTTGTGTTCACGTTTCAAGTATTTTGCAAATTTTGAATTTGTAGCTCAAATAATAAAAAAGACAATGCATGTGTCTTTCGACCGTCAGGTGAGGTGTACCCTTACTTATCTATGCATTCAAAACAAAAATTAAAAAGCACTTTCAATGACTTTTATTTCTTTAAAGTCTCAAATTTAGTTTAGTGTAATAAGTATGAGTGCTATAGAAAAAATAACTAAGATGGGGGGGGGGGGGCCAACGACACCCCTCTGGAGCCTTTTTCTCAGGAGTACGGCACTTTGTTGAGTCCGACCTTCTGCAGGGTTGGCTCCTGCCGGCTGTCCAGGTAGGTTTCCCTGCTCCATTTTATATCTAATTAGAAACTATTATCATTAATATTATTGTCTAAAGGGACTGTAGTTGAAACCTTAAGTGAATCTCTATTTACAGATTGGCTTGTCCGATTCAGACTGCCACCCTTGAAACCTTAATCTGATTATAAAAGTTAAAAACAAAGTCATTTTCCCTGTTTAATTCTGACAATTTAATTCTTTATTGACATGCGGAGGATAGTTGTGTAATAAAAAATTGAATATAGTAATGCTTAGAATAGAATTCTCTTTTTAGTAGTTAGATTGTGTGAAATTAAAGAGCATCATTATCTATTCAAGTATTGACAAAACAGCAGTTCCAGAGAAAAAATTACATGTTATATAGTTAGGGTTGTTAATCGTTTTTGTAAACAATCGTGAAACGATCGTTTTTTGTTTCGTTTTCAAAAACGATCGTTACGTTTTCGGAAAAAACGATCGTTTTTAAAAACGACCCACTCGTTTTTAACTTTTAAAAAACGAATAGCGATCGTTTTTGAAAACGATCGTTTTTAATAAAACGATTTGCGACCGTTTTTTATACGATTGTTTTAAAAAAAACGAGCGTTTTTGAAATTTTTTTTATTAACAATTATGTTAACGATCGTTAACGATAGTTAACGAAAGGTCGTCGTTAACGATCGTTAACGAAGGGTTTTCGTTAACGACCGTTAACGAAACGACAAACTTTATCAAAACGGTCGTTTTTGAAAAAAAATTACATGCAACTTTATTGAATGTCGTCTTACATGAAGTTTAACAGTTGTGGGGGAGTTAAAACTCCTTGATATTTTTTTAAAAACTACTCAATGATAAGTACAGATGCCCTTCAGGTCGTTTTCCTTTCTTCGTTAACGATAATTAAGAAAGGGGTCGTCGTTAACGATCGTTAACGAAACGACGAATTTTATAAAAACGATCGTTTTTAAAAACAAGTGTTTTGAAAAACGATTGTTTTAAAAATTTTTAATTTTTAAAAAACGAACTTTTAAAAAAAACGATCGTTTTTAAAAACGATCGTTTCGTTTTCGATTTTTCGTCGTCGTTATCATAACGAAACGATCGTTTTTCAGAAAAATGAAAACGTTAACATCCCTATATAAAGTAAGATAGCATAATTTCGCGCGATAATCTGTCTTTAAAACAAAAATGTGCATATCTTATTCATAAGTTGTAAATGTTTGAGGGTACCGTTTGTGAATCGAATATGCCACCAATATTTTATCATTTATTAGATTAACATCTACAAAAATCGATAAAAAAACTTGTGTCCATGAATTGTCGTCTGCTTCTTTCACATTTTTAACGGTCCCACTGTTTATTCTGGTATCATTTTATATCCACTGTTGACTAATATGCTTAAATGCCAACTATGGCAAATAGTTTTAAAGGATAAACATTAAATATTTAAATATTAAATGTAGCATAAGTCATACTCTTTAAGCTTTCTCACAGATATTAGAGAAAAAGAAAAACAAACATTCAAAATAGTTACTATTTTATCTATGTATAGTTTACCCTTTAATTTATATGATAAAAGAGGTGACGAAGAAGCAAAAAACCGACGTCAAACTCTGTTTTAGAAATTATACCAGCGCATTTTCAAAAATATTCCAACCGCTTTTTTTTAGAAATGCCGTCGCCCCTAGTTGCTAAATGTAAAACAAACTGTTTCTGCATTATTAACTCGTAATTAACAGATAATGCTGAGAAGTAGATTTTATATATATAATTTTATCAAACGTTTCCTTTATAGCGTAGCATAGCTTTTGCAATATAAATTTCGTGATAAAGTAGGGCCCTATATTAAAGGTCAGTGAGCCTTAACTTTGGAACCCATTTTTACCTCTCAAATAATATTTTTGAGTATTTCCTAAGAAATGAAGCCGTTTCCGTGATATTGACGGATTTTGAATTTGAAATAAAAATATAAAAAAATGTCGAAATTAAAACCTCTTAAAATATATAAAAAATATCAGTTTCATGTATGAAAAAATACGCTTAATATATAAAAAATATTAGTTACATGTATGAAAAATACGCTTAATGTATAAAAAATATTAGTTAAATGTATGAAAAATATACTTAATATATAAAAAATATCAGTTTCATGTATGAAAAATACGCTTAATATATAACAAATATTAGTTAAATGTATGAAAAATACGCTTAATGTATAAAAAATATTAGTTAAATGTATGAAAAAATATGTTTAATATATAAGAAATATTAGTTAAATGTATGAAAAAATACGCTTAATATATAAAAAATATTAGTTAAATGTATGAAAAATACGCTTAATGTATAAAAAATATTAGTTAAATGTATGAAAAAATATGTTTAATATATAAGAAATATTAGTTAAATGTATGAAAAAATACGCTTAATATATAAAAAATATTAGTTAAATGTATGAAAAATACGCTTAATGTATAAAAAATATTAGTTAAATGTATGAAAAAATATGTTTACTATATAAGAAATATTAGTTAAATGTATGAAAAAATACGCTTAATATAAAAAAATAGTAGTTTGATGTATGAAAAATACGCTTAATATATAAAAAAAATATTTGTTAAATGTATGAAAAATACGCTTAATGTATAAGAAATATTAGTTAAATGTATGAAAAATACGCTTAATATATAAAAAAATATTAGTTAAATGTATGAAAAATACGCTTAATATATAAAAAATATTTATTAAATGTATGAAAAATACGGCTTAATATATAAGAAATATCAGTTGAATGTATGAAAAATACGCTTAATATATAAAAAATATTTGTTGAATGTATGAAAAATACGCTTAATATATAAGAAATATCAGTTGAATGTATGAAAAATACGCTTAATATATAAAAAATATTAGTTAAATGTATGAAAATACGCTTAATATATAAAAAATATTTGTTGAATGTATGAAAAATACGCTTAATACTTAAAAAATATTAGTGAAATGTATGAAAAATACACTTAATATATAAGAAATATCAGTTGAATGTATAAAAAATACGCTTAATATATAAAAAATATTAGTTAAATGTATGAAAAATACGCTTTTGAAAAAAAAACAATAATTATAACGTCCACATTGTTGCTCAGTTAAAGGGTTCCGTTGTGCATCGGACATGTCAAGCTTATATTTGATGTTCCTTGACATTTCATCGACCATAGATGTAGACTGCCGACTTTGCATAAACTAAAGCCCAGAGCAAACCATAAATATAACCATAATAATATATAATAATAATAAGTATGCTATACTAATATAGTATATAGGATTATCGTTTAGTTGAATATATTAAATATATATATAATGTCCAATATGTTACATTCTTTATACTAACCCTCATTCCTTTACTTACTCAGTTTGCATAGTAGAAAAGGCTAGGTAGATAGATAGATAGATAGATACAAAAATAGACAGATAGATGAAAATTAACAATTCTAAAGAAACTTCGACGAAAATATGGAGGATTTTTTTTATAGAAAACAAGTTTAAAAATGTTTTGACCCCCCCCCCCGGCACCCTAGGAAAGAACACAAAGAATAAAAAGCGTGAACACCAATAATTGTGGGGGAGGGAAGGCAGGAAAGGGAGGGGGGAGGTCGGGTTATTACGTTAGCTCTGTATAGTGTATATATATCACCATGGTTTGTCGTCAAAGCATTTTATTAGTTTCAACCCTCGGTATTGTGGGTTTAAAATAAATGGACATAAGAAAAAACATGTTAATTAATCTATGAAACAATTATTTTAAAAACGTTTCTTTAAAAAAAATTTATTTTATTTTGAAATTTTTTTATTTTATGGATACAATTATACCTTAATTACAATTATTACGTCTGCATAATTTAATTCATAGCAACCACAAAAACACGTGATCAAGAGGATACAATGATGTTCGGCATGGATGAGTCTTTAATGTCGACCTCAAACTCATTTAATATAAATTTAAGGTTGTACCTGAGATTTCTGCCTAAAAAAACAACGTCTTTTGGTGTTTTAAAAGAATTACAAAGAAAGTTTTAAAATTAAGGAGATGCATTGTCGGATTTAATTTTTTCCCTATTCAACCAGTGGCAAACGGTGTTAAACTAAATTTTAAATGTTATAGAATTATTTATTTAGGAAAATTCAAACTGCTTTTGAAATTTGAACTTTTTATTTCTAAAACCTTTAATAAACACAATTTGTTATGCGTCTTTCATAAATAGTTTTAGAGGATTAATTTCATCTAACCATATCTAAAACATTAAATAAAAGTTAAGTGATGTGAATCCAATAGCCAAAACGAATCCTAGGATTTATCAAATAATAAGCAAATATCTAAATCTAATGACTAAACATTGCATAATTCTAAATAGTTCAGTGAACCCAATGCAATCATTTTATATCCAATTATCAAATATGATGTTAAATTAATCCTTCGGTTTAAATTTTCATTGATACTTTACAAAAAGGGATACGTTTGATCGAATAAAGTAAAAAAATAGTTTTTTTTCCATGGATTTTAAAACAATTCTAAAATTTATTCTTTTTATCTTTACAGAAACCACATTTTTTATCACAGTTAATTTAAATGATCACATTATAATTTACACATAACAAAAACGCAGCTATTTTTGACAACGTATTAATAAAAAACTTTCATAAATATAAATTAATTGCAACAAATTGTTAACAAATATTACTGCAAACAAAATTTCAATTGAAAAAGATACAGGGTGTCCCAAAAAACATGGGAATTCAGTGACGAATTCGATATCGTCTTTTCAAATAATTCTTTGATTTAGTATAGTGATACCTACTGAGAAAGCTGTAATCTGTAAGAGTTTCGTCTGCTATGTTTACATTTTGTTTGTTTATGTTTTGACTGCATACGGTTGTACTTAGTAAAACAAGAAAATTACAGTATACAAACAGAGTAAACTTGTCCGTATTACATTATAGACACATCTTTACAGTCTTTTACCCTTTTCATTAAATAAACTCTAACAGGCATAATAATATTATGGTTTTTGAAATTAGGTATTACAATGCTAATTCATAACAAAGACGATATCGAATTCGTCACTGAATTCCCATGTTTTTTGGGACACCTTGTATGTTTTTCATGAAATGTTTTTTAGGTCATAAATTGTATTGACTGACGTCATTGTTTCTCAGATAAAAACTTTTCATTTTCGTTTTTTATGAATATGATTGAAAACATAAAAGATTTCAGTTTAATTTAAGTAGGAATCAGAAAACAGTGGAATTCTAATCGTATTATTTGAGACGATAAATAGATTAAATTCCAGTTTTATGATTCACCCTGTAAGCAAAACTCTGAATGTAAGACAGTTTTTACCTTATGTGCGCGAGTTGTAAGTTGGAACAAAAATATTTTGTGAAACATTGGGTTTCTAAATTACCAGCATTAAGAAGACGACATATATGATAGGGTTTTCTTGTTATGTATAGTATGCTGTTTGAAAGTAGAAAATAAGGGAGGTGTACAGCAGATAGTTTGATAATATGTGAAAATGTCAAAGATTTAAATTGAAAATAAGGAAAGGCGTATAAGATTTAAATAGAAAATAAGGAAATGCATATAAGATAAATAGAAAATAAGGAAATGTGTATAAGATAAATAGATATTACGGAATTGTGTAAAAAATAAATAGAAAATAAGGAAATGTGTATAAGAGATAAGTAGAAAGTAAGGAAATGTGTATAAGAGATAAGAAGAAAATAAGGAAATGTATATAAGAGATAAGTAGAAAATAAGGAAATGTGTATAAGAGATAAGTAGAAAATAAGGAAATGTGTATAAGAAATAAGTAGAAAATAAGTAAATGTGTATAAGAGATAAGTAGAAAATAAGGATAGAAGGACATAAAATAACGAACTGCATAAAGGAGAACGGCAGCGTCAGGAACTTAGGGCTGGGCATGTTCCAACTTTTTCTAGCCGTTTCGTTAACGGTTAGTTCCAACCATTGAAAATTAAAATTAGAGGTAGCCCTAGAATCCTAAAGGTAAGAACGGAACATTCGTTTCGTTAATGGCATTTACCTCTTTTTTATATTACCCTTGGTTAACGATTTCAATTTATAAATGATGTTAACAGAAAATTTTCAACAATTGTTAACAGCACTGCACATAAATTCGTTAACGGTTATTAAATTGTTAATGGTGCAGCAGTTAATGGTCTTTTGTAGCATAACGTCGTTAACTGTTTGTCAAATCGTTAATGGCACTAGCAGTTGAACTATATTTATCCTTTTCTAGATATCCAAATCAACTACAGTCATAATCAGAAGAACCCGAAATTAATTTATAATTAAGCAGACCACTGTACAGTCTAATTCTATAAATACGATTAATAAAACGATAATAACAAAATAGCCACAATTCTGCCAATTCTCCCAATTCCAAAATGTGGTCTGCCCTTATTGTGCATTTAAAATTACTAAAGTCATGTAAATAACTCATTAAATCCGGGTCTTCCTTATTATGACTGTATATTTATCCTATTCTAAGGCGTACCCGGATTCTTTCACGACTGGACAAAATACATTTGAAAACATCAAAACACGTAAAAAGTATTTTTTTATTTTAAGTTTGAAGCAATTTTCCGTTCTGTTTTTGCTTTCAACCGTTATTTTTTTTCAAAAACGGCTAATCCGTTTTGTTAATTTCGTTTACGGAACTTTGCCCAGTCTTAATCAGGATGAAGTGAAAAAAAAAGAAGTCATATTGAAAGAACCAATACTTTAAAAAGTTTCTTTTATATCAAAAATAAAGCCCAAAAACGACCTCAGCGACGTTATCAATACTTGACATAAAAAATATCCTGTTTTCCAAACATATGATCTATTCTATATCCATGAGATTGTAGAATAGAACTTATAGCCGCACTGTTAGAATGCTCAACCTGGAAAAAATGATAATTACAAATTTAACAGTGTCATTTTTATTGTTCTTAAATTTTTGTGGATTATAATGTTTATATTGGCGCCTTTTCGGGCGCTTCGAAACTCCTTTCCTTTCAACTATTTTTGCTTTTAACTGTTAATTTTACTTAATTCGGCATTTTTAATCGCTATAAATTGAGCTGTTGCCACAAATGCTGATTTTTTAATCCCAATATCTTTGCATCCCAATGTCGTAGACCTTAGATATTTCAAACTAACTTCTATTAGATTTGATAATCTAAGTTAGAAATATCAAAGGTTTATATCATCAGGTTGCAAAGATATAGGGTTTAGAAAATAAACGTTTGTGAGGAAAACTCCATTCCTTTTCTCACAATGTTCTGTTTGAATTTTCAGACTTTTTGATTTTTAAAAACTATAATTTTGCTTTACCTCAATAAGTAGGGTTTCAATATCCACCTTACTCCAGGGTATAGTTTCTAGTACAGCTAGTTCAACCCCCTCGATATCCAGGCTCATGAAATCTATTCTAAATATAGTTTCTAGTACAGCTAGTTCAACCCCCTCGATATCCAGGCTCAAGAAATCTATTCTAAATATAGTTTCTAGTACAACTAGTTCAATCCCCTCGATATCCAGGCTCAAGAAATCTATTCTAAATTTAATTTCTAGTACAGCTAGTTCAACCTCTTCGATATCCAGACTCAAGAAATCTATTCTAAAAATAGTTTCTAGTACAGGTAGTTCAACCCCCTCGATATCCAGGCTCAAGAAATCTATTCTAAATATAGTTTCTAGTTAAGCTAGCTAGCTCAACCCCTTCAATATCCAGACTCAAGAAATCTATTCTAAATATAGTTTCTAGTACAGCTAGTTCAACCCCCTCGATATCCAGATTCAAGATATCTATTTTAAATATAGAAATCTATTCAAAATATAGCTTCTAGTTTAGATAGCTAGCTCAACCCCTTGATATCCAGACTCAAGAAATCTATTCTGAATATGGTTTCTAGTTTAGCTAGCTAGTTCAACCCCTTGATATCCAGTCTCAATAAATCTATTCTAAATATGGTTTCTAGTTTAGCTAGCTAGTTCAATCATTCCGTATCCAGTCTCTATAAATCTATTTTAAGTATGGTTTCTTGTTTTTCCATAGCTATTGTTTATATTATTTTTTTGCTGTTTTAACTTACTTTGGGTTACCAAGAGCCATGATTATACTGTATAGAGGGAAGCATCTCAGACGATATTTTGCTCGTTTATCAGCGGGTACCCATCCCTGGAGAAGATTTTATTTTATCTATAATATTGTTAACGGTATTTTAACGTTACTAGAAGTTATATTAAACTGGTTTTTAGAGTTGTATGTCCATTGTACCATTAACAACAATTAAAAACCTTTGTTTAATTATGAATGAATAAGATATCATTGGTTTTCTGGCTGAGCATTGATTTTTTTCATTTTAGTATCTGGACCATATTCTAGTACACCTTAGTATCTGGACCATCTCCTAGTATACCTAAGTATCTGGACCATCTCCTAGTATACCTTAGTATCTGGACCATCTCCTAGTATACCTTAGTATCTGGACCATCGCCTAGTATACCTTAGTATCTGAACCATCTCCTAGTATACTTAAGTATCTGGACCATCTCCTAGTATACCTTAGTATCTGGACCATCTCATAGTATACCTTAGTATCTGAACCATCTCCTAGTATACTTAAGTATATGGACCATCTCCTAGTATGCTTATGTATCTGAACCATCTCCAAGTATACCTTATTATCTAGACCATCTCCTAGTATACCTTAGTATCTGGACCATCTCCTAGTATACCTTAGTATTTGAACCACTCCTAGTATACTTTAGTATATGAACCATATCCTAGTTTACCTTAGTATCTGAACCATCTCCTAGTATACTTATGAATCTAAACCATCTCCAAGTATACCTTATTATCTAGACCATATCCTAGTATACCTTAGTATCTGGACCATCTCCTAGTATACCACCCACTACATCAGCTGCATCAAACGTAACTTCTTCGGAATATCTAGAATTGCATTATATCTAGAATTTCAAAATATCTAGAATTGCATAATATCTAGAAATTAAGAATATTTAGAATTTAACGAATTATTCAGAAAATTATTTAAAATGGTGTTTTAGAGATATCATCAAAAATAAATTTTCTTTTGGGGGCATTTTTGGGGGCATTGGGGATATGAAGATGCATGTGAGGCCGAGGGAGGTGGGGNGGCATATTAGTTCAGATTTCCTACCTGTGGACTGATAAACATGAATTTAAAAGTTTAGATTTTCTGTTTCTTGTAATTAAAGTTTTGAAAGCTTCTCTATTTGGCTCAATCAATATCCCGGTCCAGTTAAATTGGGCCTTAACAAATTAAACAAATTAGAATAAATTTAACTTAAATTTCAAATTTGATTTCTTTTCATATTTTTCTTTATTTGCTTACCTCAAGATATAAAGTGTTACTGTTAAACAAAAACAATCAGGTGAAATGAAATTCATATTTATTTTGGAATAAAATAAAATATATTAAAATAAAAACTTTGGCTAGAATTTTTTTTTATAAAATTAATTGTTTGTTCCTTAAATATTCTCCGTCAAAGGCTCCGGCTTCGAGAAAAAATCCACCTGAACAATAAGGGAATTCAGTTTATAATAATTTCTAATCTCTATATCTTTGCAACTTGATGGTGATAACATTTGATATTCCAATTCTATAGATTATTTGAGTTAACAGAATTCATAGTTAGCAATCTCAAATGTCTACGAGATTGGGTCGGAAAGATATAAGAAATAGAAAATCAGAGTTTGTTTTCACAAATTTTTTATTACAGAGCCGATATTGTTTTGTACATTACTTTTAGTGTAGCAGAACGTATAAATACAATAAAAATATTTTTTAAGCCGTGTTTGGAAATTTAATACATGGACATAGATTTCTTAGGTAACAAATGCACAGGTAATGGGTACAGACTTTTCATAGATGGGCCATTTCATAGATAACAAAATAGTAGACAGAACTATTTTCATTTCATATATAGTCATTTCAAAGACAGGACATTTTATAGACAGGAAATTTGATAGACAACACGTTGCATTTTTATAGAACATTTCATAGACTGGACATTTCACATGAGAAAAAAGAATTTGCATAGAATTTGTAACATTTTCAATTTTAAGAAGAATGCTTGTTAAATTTACAAATCAATATAAAAAACAAAATTGCATATTCATATTGTGCTTTTTCAATGAATTTCTAAACTTCAATTTAAAGAAGTGACGCGGGTAGCGGCAATGTATGCTAGTTGAACTGAGAATGTGGTATTGTGGTTAATTTTTTATGATTCATTTAACCCTATTCCCGCTGGGGGGGGGGGTCAAATTGACCCCCCCCTGTAGTTTTTTTACATAACTCAAAAAGTATTGGTCTGAGGCTGTTGAAATTTTCTGACTTTTCCTACATACCCAAAGCCCTCCCTTTAGGCCTAAAACCGGGCTTTAATACTAACTGCCTGAGTCCTCAGGTACACTGCCTGAATGAATGCTTTTTCCTGTAACAAACTAAATCTTTGTTTTGACCCACTTTCACTTGTCAGATTTTGATAAAATTTAGCTTTTTGGAAAGCCTATGACATAAGGAAACGGATTGCACAAGTTTTGCGAAAAAAAAATTGCAAATTTTTTGCAAACAACCTGTCAAAGGAAATTTGCACATTTTTAGTTTTTCTTGATTAAAAATCAGGTTATTTAAAATTTTGCAAACATTTTTGCATATTTGAAATGGCATGGTCAAGGGCTTTTAAAAAATGTATAATTTTTCATTTTTTGGACAATTATTTTTTTGCAAACATTTTTACTATATAACTGGATTTTGCGATAAAAAATTCAATTTTTGCTAATTTGCAAATTTTTTTGCAGATCTAAAAGTAGAGCACAAGAGCTTTCCAATGATGTATCATTTGTCATATTTGGACATCAAACATGGGATTTAGAGGGGGGGGGGAAAAATTGATGGTTGACCCCCCCAGCATATCCTGGTTTTCAAATTCCCCAGCGGGGATAGGGTTAAGACATAAAAGACGTTTAAAATCATCCATTTTTTTAAATTATAAGATATCGATCCGACAAAAAATGTTGTTACGCGACCAAGGGTCTCGTATGTATAGAGAGGATGGTTCACCCCTGACGCAATGTTCCCTCATACTGCTGCAGCGCCCCTGAGTAGCGTACTGTGTATTCAAGACCGGCCTAAGAAGAAAGTCGGACGAAACTAGTTTTTTAGTTGTGTTTATATTCTCTGTACACTTGAGTTCATACCAGGCGGTTTTTAGACCAGTTGGTTGTTTGATTTCATGGCGTTATTTGCGAGTATTTTGTGGTCTTTGTGATATTTTGTGGAGGCTCAACCTGGTATGATTTTCTTTTTTACGATACATTTATTAAAATTATTTAGAATATATTAAAATCTACAGGTTTTTTATGCCCTATTGAGATTCGTTTTGTGTATCGATTATATTTATTCTTTCATTGTACATTTTGCTTTATTATGAGGGCTTTTTCCTGTAGTAAAATATAAAGGAACTCAAGATTATGTTTTTAGTTGAATTTTCCTGCTGTATGAATAAAATTCTGAGTTCTACGTTGATTATTCATCATGAAGAGAGCAGACGAAAGTTACGACAAACCATCGCAGAATACCACAAGGTTCTTTTTACATATATAGCGCGCAGTCGCGTAACAAATGTAAAAAACAATTCTTCAGCAAACTAATTAGATATTATGGAACATATTTCTCCATTGAAATGTTCTCAATAAATCAATGGTTCTTTATAAATTTGTCTTTAAACTCTTCAAATGTCGTCTTTTCATAAAAACATCCAGGACATCTATATAAAATGGTTTTGAAAATTAAGACATTACATAAACCGATAATGGAATAAGATATCTTATTTTCGATGATAAGAGTTCATTTTTATCTTCTCAACCTGTTCCTAAACAACTAATTAGTTTACTGTAGAATTTTATGTTTCTTTTTTCGTGGTCGTCATTGATAAATTTAATCAAAACCGATTCTCAAAATCATCCCTCCAAAATGGACAATCTAAGAGGATTTTAAAGATTACATTTACGCACTTGCTGAAAAATATGCACCGTAAAAACGTCTGATAGGTCTCAAATGAATCCTAAAAAAGTCTCAATAATACTGCAATCTCAGTTCAACTTCCATACATTGCCGGTCACTCCCATTAAAAATCCAGTAAACTGTGAGGTTTGAAAAAAATGTATTTGAAAAACTTACCCTTTTTATTTTTGAAATATGAGACGACATGTTCTATCTGTCCAACCTGGCCGAGTTGTATTTCTTTACTAATAAATCACAGTTTCATCAATCATTAAACATTTTTCAATTTTATTTTTATTTTATAATTGTGATTCTTCTATACAGTGTGGCTTGCGGAAACCTGTGATAGAAACAATGAATGATATTGCCGGAATTTGCTTTACTAATAAATAATAATGATGAAATGATTTTAATTCATATCAAGTTTGACTGAAACTCTATACTTTCCTAATTTTCAGGATTGATTTAGGATCCGCAGCTGGCAGAATAACATCGGATATTCGCTGAAAAACAAGATTTGAAAACTTATATTTTATACAGAAGAAAACTTATATTTTATACAGAAGAAAACTTATATTTTATACAGAAGAAAACTTATATTTTATACAGAAGAAAACTTAATATTTTATACAGAAGAAAACTTAATATTTTATACAGAAGAAAACTTAATATTTTATACAGAAGAAAACTTAATATTTTCGAATAAAACAACAAGTGTGACTAAAACAAAAAGTAGATGATTTCAACTATTTTGGATTATAGATTACTAAAGATTTCTGAGGTTGGATTATTGATTACTAAAGATTTCTGATGTTGTATTATAGATTACTAAAGATTTCTGATGTTGGATTATTGATTACTAAAGATTTCTGATGTTGGATTATTGATTACTTAAGATTTCTGATGTTGGATTATTGATTACTAAAGATTTCTGATGTTGGATTATTGATTACTAAAGATTTCTGATGTTGGATTATTGATTACTAAAGATTTCTGAGTTTGGATTATTGATTACTAAAGATGTCTGAGGTTGGATTATTGATTACTAAAGATTTCTGATGTTCGATTATAGATTACTAAAGATTTCTGATTTTGGATCATTGATTATTTAAGATTTCTGATTTTGGATATTAGATTAAGAAAGATGTCTGATTTTGGATAATAGATTAATAAAGATGTCTGATTTTGGATAATATATTAATAAAGATTTCTGATTTTGGATAATAGATTAAGAAAGATGTCTGATTTTGGATAATAGATTAATAAAGATGTCTGATTTTGGATAATATATTAATAAAGATTTCTGATTTTGGATAATAGATTAAGAAAGATGTCTGATTTTGGATAATAGATTAATAAAGATGTCTGATTTTGGATATTAGATTAATAAAGATGTCTGATTTTGGATAATAGATTAATAAAGATGTCTTATTTTGGATAATAGATTAATAAAGATGTCTGATTTTGGATAATAGATTATTAAAGATTTCTGATTTTGGATAATAGATTATTAAAGATTTCTGATTTTGGATAATAGATTATTAAAGATTTCTGATTTTGGATAATAGATTATTAAAGATGTCTGATTTTGGATAATATATTAATAAAGATTTCTGATGTTCGATTATAGATTACTAAAGATTTCTGATTTAGGATAATAGATTAATAAAGATGTCTGATTTTGGATAATAGATTAATAAAGATTTCTGATTTTGGATATTAGATTAATAAAGATGTCTGATTTTGGATATTAGATTAATAAAGATGTCTGATTATGGATAATAGATTAATAAAGATTTCTGATTTTGGATAATAGATTATTAAAGATATCTGATTTTGGATAATAGATTATTAAAGATTTCTGATTTTGGATAATAGATTAATAAAGATGTCTGATTTTGGATATTAGATTAATAAAGATGTCTGATTTTGGATAATAGATTAATAAAGATTTCTGATTTTGGATATTAGATCAATAAAGATGTCTGATTTTGGATAATAGATTAATAAAGATGTCTGATTTTGGATAATAGATTAATAAAGATTTCTGATTTTGGATATTAGATTAATAAAGATGTCTGATTTTGGATAATAGGTTAATAAAGATTTCTGATTTTGGATAATAGGTTAATAAAGATTTCTGATTTTGGATAATAGGTTAATAAAGATGTCTGATTTTGGATAATAGGTTAATAAAGATGTCTGATTTTGG
This sequence comes from Eurytemora carolleeae, assembly GCF_000591075.1. Lineage (NCBI taxonomy): Eukaryota > Metazoa > Arthropoda > Copepoda > Calanoida > Temoridae > Eurytemora > Eurytemora carolleeae. Next base: position 71,347 of record NW_019396716.1, read on the forward strand.
ATAATAGGTTAATAAAGATTTCTGATTTTGGATAATAGGTTAATAAAGATGTCTGATTTTGGATAATAGATTAATAAAGATTTCTGATTTAATTGTTTTCTTCAGGTCTGATTTCTTGCAAATGAACTACGCTTTTGCCACATTATCTGAAATTCCAATCCCTTTATCTTTGCAACTCGATGTCGTAGAAATATTATGTTTCAAACTATATATTATTTTAGATTAAACTTAACTAATTAAAGGTGTTCACCATCAGGTTGGAAAGATGTAGAGATCAGAAAATTTGTGTTAGTGGCTTTCTTCTTTAAATTCACGTTTGAATTCAATCAATCAATCAATTACTCGGGATTAAACTAAAACTAACCGCGATAAAACTATAATTACCCGAGATCAAATTATAATTACCCGAGATCAAACTATAATTACCCGAGATAAAACTATAATTACCTGCGATAAAACTATAATTACCCGAGATCAAACTATAATTACCCGAGATCAAACTATAGTTATCCGAGATCAAACTATAATTACATGAGATAAAAACTATAATTACCCGAGATAAAACTATAATTACCACCCGAGATCAAACTATAGTTATCCAAGATCAAACTATAATTACCTGCGATAAAACTATAATTACCCGAGATCAAACTATGATTACCCGAGATCAAACTATAATTACCCTAGATCAAACTATAGTTATCCGAGATCAAACTATAATTACCTGAGATAAAACTATAATTACCCGAGATAAAACTATAATTACCACCCGAGATCAAACTATAATTACCCGAGATCAAACTATAATTACCCAAGATCAAACTATAATTACCCAAGATCAAACTATAATTACCCGAGATCAAACTAAAATTACCCAAGATCAAACTATAATTACCCGAGATCAAACTATATTACCCGAGATCAAACTATAATTATCCGAGATCAAACTATAACTACCCGAGATCAAACTATAATTACCTGAGATAAAACTATAACTACCCGAGATCAAACTATAATTACCCGAGATCAAACTATAATTACCCGAGATCAAACTATAATTACCCGAGATAAAACTATAGTTACCTGAGATAAAGCTATAATGCATCATATCATATCATATCTCCGATAATGTTTAAGGGAAATAGTTTAGAGCTATAATAATTACAAATTATAAAAGTAAGAACTTGTGTATTTTGAATTTTTATGATCAAGCATTGATCTCCATCTTAAATATAAATATGCAGATCCTTGAATTGATAAATTACTCTTCGATATCCCGTGTTGGTCATGCCCTGCAGGAATAACTTCAAAAGTTCCGAACTCTGTTAGGTTTATTCTGAAAGCCACTCGTTTTTACTTTTAACAAATATAAAAAGATCACCTCGATTAATCTTGGATTTTCTTGTTCAAGATCCCAGCCAGGGGTACTGTCTTCTAGAATTAAAGAGAGAATTAATTATTCTTAAATTATTTTTAGTCGATCTAATAAGTGAACTTTAATAACAACACTCTTAAATGTTTATTGAGTAAACTTAGTGCGTAAACTTAGTGCATAAAAATAAATAAAATTACTTCGTTTCGTCATTTTTTATTAACGGTTAAATTCGTTCGTTAACAAACTGGACGCTAATTTTTTGTTCGTCAATGAGAGGCTCGTTAGTTTTCAAAAACAGAATGCTTCCCGGTCCTATTTGCACAAAAGCTTGTTTTTTGGTATACACAAATATTGATTAAATCCTAATAACTAAAACACTTACATATGAACATCCATGTTATAAAACCAGCTATTTATAAAAAAAAATATCATTAATTTACAGGAAATTTAAAATCATTGGAAATTTTCTAAAAGTAATGATATATTCAATAAGTAAAACTGGATTTAAAATTATAAGCTTTCTGAATATTAAGTATTTAATCACTGTGCCAATTAAATATTTGTATAAACACTTGTTTATGTTAAAAGTATGGAATCATTAAAGTACAGAGAGAAATTTTACATGTTTTTTTTTAAATTGTTGTCACATAAACTTAGACACAAAAATTAATAACAATATAGATAGAACACTAGATGTCGTCTTTCAAAGATTTAGGTGTTTTAAATTCACAATTCTCTGTTGCAGATGCTCAAAGGAGTTACGCGTATGCCGCGTTGAATTGCAAAACAGAGAGAGAGCATGCGTGTAATTCCTTTGGGCTTCTTTCTCAGGGTTATTGTAAACGAAAAACTCCTAAATCTTGAAAAGACGACATCTAGTTTTCTATCTATATTGTTATTAATCTAAGCTTAAACAGCTGTAATTTTTGTAAGCTTGGATAATATTTCTATAATGATTAAAAATGCATCTTTATTATTTATTAATTTTTATTTATAATTTTATAAGTTTTACCGCCGCTTTCAGACTTGACAGCGCTGTGGCGGTCTGACTGTTCGCTGTCCTTATGGCTGTCTCTGTTGCTGTCCTGTAGGGTTGATCTGTCCAACCGAGTTAAAATAAAAAATCCCAGTGCTAGAGTAAACAATAGGATCCCGTACCCTAGATTTAACAGTTTGTTAGTAATTTTAACCCTCTCACGATTAGGATATGAGGAGGGATGATTTAACCCCTCCCTCCCCTATGTTTTTTCTTTCAAAATAATAAAAAAGTGGTTTACATTGAAAGGTTTAAAAACTTCACTTTTCAACTTTATAGATTGTCAATTTTTTTATACTGTAGGGTAGGGTGGAGGACGGCAAAACGGCTATATAATACGGTAATATAGGTAAAATAAGTAATAACTTTTTTATTAACTAAAAGGCCCCCCCAGCTGTATTTTGCAAAAATAGCCCAATCTGAGTGACAATTCAGAAGATATAGTCATTTTACTATCGAAAAAAGTGCTAAATTCTGAAAACTTTCTTTTTTCTTTCTGATGCAAATAATATGCAATTCTATAGCTTACATATAGAGTCAGTTTTCAGCTGCATATATATAAGGAAATCAAAATCAAATCAAAAGAAGATTTAGTTGATATCGGCGTGAAATTAGGTCTGCAGTTCTTTTATCTCAAATTGGTGTTGGGGGTGGAATATTTATATATTTATATTTTCCTTTCAAAAACATAGATATTATTTTTCAAACTTTGGAAGTTCACAGAGATCAAACTAGAAGCTTTTATTTTCTAACAATGCAAAAAATATTTGTAAAAGAGGAGCACAAAGAACCCTGGAATTATGGAATAATTACCTTTCCATCTTCGGCCAAGGAGTCCAGACATCATTGTTCTCCTAAAATATTAAAAAATTTTATTAAAAAAATACATTTTTTAGAATTATGACTTTTCAGCAATAAAAATTAGTTAATATTTTACGGAAACTATAAATGGAGAGAACCTTAACACTCTGGAATATAAAGACGACTTTTAGATTCAAGTCATGTCTTTAAATATTCTAATGAATACGAAACACGGCAACTGTGCAGTGTAGACAGACCCATTTAACTAAATATTTAGTTTAATAATTATGCTATTTAAATTACATATTTGCTTTGTAACAACATTATATACACTTAATTATTTCTTTAATGTCGTATTCCTATTTCACAGTTTTCTGGTTCTCACTGTAAACGTTAGTTTTTTTTAATGTTTTTTGTTTTGTTTTATATATACTTTTTTAATTTAAAACACCAGCTTTTCTGATTTATACCATCATTAACATAATTAGGTACAATTTGTCCAGGTTAAAAAAAATTTCATTTTATTATTAAAACATAATTTAAAATTACGGTGACGGCGCCTTAAAAAATCATTAAAAAATCAACCATTTGCTAAACCTTGACATTAATGTGAAATCTGACATTTAGTAAATGCAACTTTTTTGATTGTTGCAAATAAACTTTCCCTACCTTATATACGAATATATTAAAATCTTCTGAGTTTACTAAACATTTTTCTTTCACTGAAAAATTGCATTATTTTTATCATGTTAAAAACAATTTGAATCATAATCCTTTAATACTGTTTTCCTCTGGCTTGTTACAAGTTTTAAATAAATAAAATGGCAAGTTAAACAAAACTAAATTTTGCGTCAGATTGAAATCTTAAATACTCCTTTAACTTAAAAGTTATTATAAGATTAACCCAACTGTTCTAAATTCGTATAAATCTGACCTTCCGCGTCTGTCTATAGTTGAAGTGCAAGCTCACTGGCAGCCGTAGCACATTTGAATTTCCGAGCCGGGTCAACCTTTCTGGTCCCAATTTGTACTGTCCTCAGCTCTATGGACAGGACAAGCCGGTGCAACAATGTTGACGCGGTCAGACTTTATGCTAGAAACTAAACTAAGTATAACTTCAGACGTAATCTTTAGTAACCATCAAATTATTGAGAAGATTTACCGATTCACAACTGTACCCTTTAAATCTTCAAAAGAATAACATATCGTCGTTTTTCCATCTTGACAAACAGAAAATTCTGGAATTTGTCTTCTTTGTCTCTGAAGCATAAATCCGCATGTCACTGCAGTTAAAAAATATAAATTTATATCTGTAAAAAATGGGTTAATTGGTGAATATTCCACTGTTTAATTATAATTACATGTAGTGTACGGTCCCTTTAATTTAACAACACAGTGAAAATTATTCTAATCACGTTGGAAAGTACACAATACACATAATAGTTTTTATTGTCATGAGTAAATAATTTGACCATGACAAAATTGGTTATTAACAATGTATGATGTAAATGATGTCTAAATGTCAACCCTATACCGATTGTGTTTTTTTCTCCATATTAAAAAAACGCCTTGTATCACATTATTTTATTTCAATCCTAAGGATAAAATCATGAAAGGGTAGATGGATCGTCAACCTTCCCACACTTATATAAGACAAAATAGCACAACCGGGATAGGGTTAAATCGAGGAGTATAAAACATAAGGGAGAAGGAATCGACCCGGCCCGCCATGATTATAAATGCTTTGCAGACGGTACTCCGTTTGAAAAAGAGTTTTTAAAGATCGTATTTTAATTTCTTTAATGTGTTTTTTAGTTTAAAAAAAACGATTTTTATATTACAAAAAATACGTTTGTATTCCCAATATTTTAGAATTAATCCCAAAAAGATGTATTTGTAAGGCGTAATTCAGCCTAATTCTTTTCCATGTTTAGTGTTTACAAAACTTTATTCTGAATAAGCAAATATTTCTTTTCAAATGATGTACCGTGTGCGAAGCATATATAAGGCGGGCCGGGTCGATTCCCTCTCTATTATATTGTATACTCCTTGGGTTAAACAAGTGCAAGTTTGTGAATATGTCAGGCCGCTACTTTACAAATTCAAAAGTCAAGTTTTCGGAAGAAATTGAGTCAAATGAAAATACAATGGTAGGCGATTATATCAATACAATGAAGACGACTTTTTTATTTGAGTTTTGATTGTTGAAAAGATTTTCGAATTACAAGTATACAAGCAACCAAAAAGAAGCCTGTTTTATTTGACAGCTTCTCTTGATTTCTAAGTTTATGTGTATCCATGTTGTTTAACAGCTTGATATAAATCAAAATTGAAATCAAAATTTGTCTTCATTGTATAGATTATGCAACGACGACTTCATGTTAGAAAACTGAAGGAATGTTTTATTTTTATTTTTATTGTCTTGATTTTTGAATAAAAAGAGACTTTGGAGAAAAAATGCTAAAACCACATTGTAAATATAATTTACTTATAGTAAATTTAATATGTAAAACGTGGAAGGTATGACATTATTATAATATATATTCATGGTCATTGTTATTAATTTTCATCGATTTTTACTACCTTCATGCAGCTAATTTCTATAGAAAAATTACATAAAAACACACGCTTGAATACAGGTAGAAAAATTATTTAAAAACTTGTTCACGGTACAAGAAACGTGCATGTACACGGTACAAGATACGTGCATGTACACGGTACAAGATACGTGCATAAACACGGTACAAGATACGTGCACGTACGCGGCACAAGATACGTGCATGTACACGGTACAAGATACGTACATGTACACGGTACAAGATACGTGCATGTACACGGTACAAGATACGTGCATGTACACGGTACAAGATACTTGCATATACAAAGTTTGGGAGAAAAAAAGTTAACTGTTTTCTGTTCAGTCACCTTATCATTTGACAACTGAGGCTAAAGACAGCAAATAGAAGAATATATATATATTTCATATATTTATACGTATAGTACTACGTATACACACAATGTATATGAAAGCAGTAAGGGTATCCTAGTAATCAAATTTTGAAGGGAGGGGGGGGGGTAGAATAGTTTTGACGAAGTAAAAAAAGATTTAAAATTTACAATAATTGTACCAAGGGACTGTCTTTTTTATTAAAAGAAAACCTTTAATCATTTCTGTTTGAAGCAGGAAAGGCTCCAGACATTTTTGTGAAAAAAAGTTTCGAAAACAAAACCAAAATTTTATAATTCATAATAAATATGAGAAACACTTTTGTGATTCAGACATAACACTCTGTTAACGGAGGATAACTTGTAATTATGTTTACAGTCCCTTTCAGTAAATTTTTTAGAAACACTTTTTACAGTCTCTTAATACACTTTTCAGGAGATCTAAAATGTTCAGATATAGCCATTTTAAAATGTCTCCTATAAACAAGCACTACACGTGCACAACGTGATTCAATAAAGAATAAAATTTGTTTAATGATAAAATCTTTAACCTTATAAAAAGTCTAACTTCTGTTGGTTCAAGATTTTTTTTTGCATTTTTTTAAATAGCTTTTTAGAAAATGTTATGGTAAAGTGAAACCACTTTTATGTGAACTTGTCATTAACCTCATTAAATCAGAAATCAAAACTGTAAATTTCAGGATCAATCGACCAAGCATTGATCTCCTTCAAATACAGACTTCTGGATTTATTTAATTTCTAATCGATATCTCTGATCGTATACCTTGCAATGTTATCTTAAAATGATCAAGCATTTATCTTCAAAGCTAAAAGTTTCAACATTCGATTTCGAGTTCAAATGTTCAAGATTAGCGATACTGCACACAAAAATTCCGACCTCACATTGTATAAGAAAACTTTTTGACAAAAAAAGTTCATACAAACTAACTTTTCTAAAAATGATTTGAATTCTCACGTTAATCAGGTCTAACTGCCTTCCATCTGCCTGTGTTTGAAGGGTTTAATCAGAGTATAGATCATATTACATCACAGGTATTACTCCTCTTCTGTACTGATCCTTTATTATGAGAGTAAAATTCCACATTATGAGATAAACAGCTGCACATTTTATTTTTTCTAACTATCTGTATTCTACATATGTGAACTTTTGTCAAGCCATCTGTGAGTGAAGCCTATTTAAATATGGTATTTATAATAATTATTTTGTAAAAGAGTACGTGGTCAAAAACATGTTAATGAAGCTGATTTTTAAGCACGTCAGCTAATATCAAGCAGTAAAATTTATACACGATTATAACGCTTACCGGAAAACTTTAAAGGGAATTTGCAAAATAGCTCTTTAATAAGAAGAGTTATGATTGTAAACATATCAGATTACAACCTTACGTGCAATTGAACTGAGTTTAATATGTATAATGCAAGGTTATAATGCAAAGAAAATTAATTGCTGTCGCGTATACTCTGCGTACATATTGAAACCAGTTCTCTCTGGGCGGATTTTGTAACCAAGAATAGATCAAAGATAATATATATATAAATACGCTGGCAGGTACAAAACCTCCTTCCTAAATTGCTTGTAGCAGACAACTAATTTTTGTCCCTCTGAGATAAAGTGCAAGGAGAGACATCTATAGCAAATTGATTACTTTCTATATTCCTTTCTCCCCCTGCTGCCATCTGTAGGAAATACGCATTTGTGTTATATAAACATACAGTACGCCTATTGCATCCTGTATAGTTCAAGTGTTGCTATCTGGACCTGTTTGACCAATAAAATTAAATTTCTAGGTAACACAAACATACAGTACGCGTTTTGTTTATGTTATGATCAGATCAGTTGTACTTTGTCCTAGATTCGATGTACTTTTAAATCATAATTTTTATTTAAATTGCGTTAATTTACGTATGCCATTCAGTACAACTTGCACATTTTAACTTTGTCCAGTCAAATTCCTACCTCAGTTTTATTTGCATTGATGAACTTGTTTCATTAAGTACAATATGCAGTATACATTGTTGATACTATAGTACGCATTTAGTGCTATCACGCATAAACAAAGTGATAAATTAGCAACAATCCAGAGGATAAAATGCCATGCGTACGACAGAGATGGTGCTGATTGCACTTTTTCTCAAGACCTCAAATTTCTACCTGCCAGCGTATCTATATATATATATTATCTTTGTAATAGATGCATCAGTGTTCGTTTAGTATCCGAGGAGGTTAAAAGCATTAAATTTTGATAATTTTGATAATTCACATAATAGTTTTCTATGCCCAGAATATTTCATTGATTTTTTTATGTGAAAGATGGACCCGTTTTGTGTTTACATTACCGCCCAGAGCCAGTTCAATGCAGTACAAAAGATGCGTACACTTTTGAAATAATTTTCCTTGCATTACATCCTTGCATGGGTACTGGAATAGGGTATCCCAACGAGGCTCGCGCACGAATGAAAGGTCGATACGGTACGGGGGGAAGATTCGTATCCTCTGACGTCACTGATTAAAACTATTGGTGGAGAATTCTCAGACCACCAAAGAAATGCCAATCACAATCATGCGTATACTCGCCAGTGTCCACTTTGTGCCCTGTACCGGGTTATGACGTAGGTAAGATACAGAAGCTAGAATTGTATGAATACCTTACCCTATTCAAGTACCCATGCATCCTTGGTATATGAAGCCGACTTTTTAGCACGCTAATAAACATATTTAGTACAGGTGTCCCACTAAACATTGGAATTCAGTGACGAATTCGATATCGTCTTTGTTATGAATAAGCATTGTAATACCTAATTTCTAGAATCAAAATGTTATTTTGTCTGCTAGAGTTTAATTAATGAAAACGGTAAATGGCTGTAAACACGCGCGCAACTAGGGGGGGGGCCAGGGGGCCAGGCCCCCCTAGCCTGATTAAGGGACCCCCCCCCTAAAAATGTTTAGGGGGGGGCCAAAAAAATTTTCGCGCTTTGCGCGAAATATTTCCCACTAGGCCCCCTCTAACCAAATGTCTAGTTGCGCGCCTGGCTGTAAAGATTGGTCTATATAATGTCTCTGCAAGATGAACAGTGAATACGGACAAGTTCACTCTGTTTGTATACATGTAATTTTCTTGTTTTACTAAGTACAACCGTACGCACTCAAAACAAAACAACAAATTGTAAACATAGCAGACAAAAATCTTACGGATTACAGCTTTCTCAGAAGGTATCACTTTAAAAAAGACGACGAAGACACGTGACAATGGAGTTCGGGTGACATGTTTTGGTGACATGGAGTTCTGGTGACATAATTTTATCAATTATATCTATAAAAAATGAAAATTACTGATTTAAAACAATAATAGAAACAAAATGAGCTTCTCAGGCTCTTCTGGGATATCATTTTTTCAGATTAGTTGTATATTGGTTGATCTGCTTAATACTACGAATCTTATACAAAATCTTACATACATACATTTTAGTATATTTTTGACACAGGTATATATCAATTTCTCGAGACAGGAACGTCAGATAGATGTCTTATATGTATCGTTTAACGCCTGACATTCTTAGGTTTCAGCCTATACCCCCCTTCATTTTTCCTTTACAGTCCCTTTAAGTATATCATATATGTTTGTATAGTTCATAAACTTGTCACATAATAAAGTAACATTCTCAATATATTATTGGAAACCTTAAATGTTTTTATTTTTATATGAATCTTAAGAATTCTCAAAGTTCCATGTACATCAAACCTGTGGAAAGCTAAGATAAGAATAAATTTATTAACGGTTTTAGGAAATATCGTCTTTTTTATGATGCAAACTTATTCGTTCCTCTATAAATATGCAGTGTTAACCCATAAACTGTTGATGGATTTGTGTACACTACAAAATAGCAGTGTTTATATTAATTGGATTGAATAAAAGCATCTATTTATCTATTTAATCTATATCAACCGCTACTAATAACCGTCTTCCATTTCCACAATTGTATTAATCTTATTCCAATTGTATCTGTAAATTGAACAAGTTTTATCTTGTATTCCAAAATAATATGAATATATATATTAACGGAAATGTATGGAAAGTATTGATAAAATTCACGAAATTTTCCGGAAACTATAATGTAGGTTTTTGAAATGAAAATTGATGGATGATAATATGAAGACTATCATTTATATTGGTACTATAAGATATAAAAAATAATATGTCGATTAGATTCACAGGTTCCAAGATTTATTTTTTTTCTTCGTTTTTTCTCCTTAATCCATTAATCTCCATAAACATGGAACTTATATTTTTAGGTAAAACCTTGTAAATCTAAATAGTAAATCTCTTCGCTCATTTATATATTTTTATATTTATATGTTAGATATAGCTGGCCAATCGCACGGACCAAATTGGCTAAACTTTTTAGAGGGAACCTATTATACCCTGGGCCGGGTAACATAGGCTAAAAATCGGATTTTTTAGAGGGAACCTATTATACCCTGGGGGTAACATAGGCTAAAAATCAGATTTTTTAGAGGGAACCTTTTATACCCTTGGGGTAACATAGGCTAATAATCAGATTTATTATAAATGAAAAGGTTTTAGAACATTTTTTCAATTTTTTTAAATTGCACGGGCAACACCGGGCACTTCATCTAGATTACTACGTAACTACATATATGTTATACTATATATATTTTTATGACTCTATTCAAAAACAAGTTTTTTAGGCTTAAAGATAACAAATTTATTTTGTATTTATACAAAACAAATAAAATTTAATAAATAAATTTTTGTTTTATGGAGCAATTTGTGTTCCTCCAACCACCTCATATATAAATTAGATAGATTAAAAGTAAAAGTGTATATAACAAATATTTTGAATGTCATAATTATAAAAAGAATTCTATTTAAATATAAATAAATCATGTAAATCAAAAATCAACTTATTTTGTAGTGAAGAAATTAAGTTTTTGCCACAAACTCTGGTTTGTTTAACCCCTATGTCTCTGAACCCGATGTTGTAACCTTAAACATTAAATCTTGTTAGATTAAATAGTCTAAGTTTAAATATTAAATGTTTTAAAGATATAGGGAGTCGAATATTTGAGTTTGTGACATATACGCAATTCCTTAATAGAGCTTTTCAAATTGATTTTGTTTAGATTTATTGAAAAGAAACTTTTGATAGAAATGAAAAAGTTTAGCATTTTATTTTGAAATAGGCTCTTGGTCCTGATTTTCAGGTTGTATTACTTTTTTTTTATTTTTCATTTTTATCAACAAATGTACATAGAAATTCTTTTTTAGATATGCATTAACACAATTGATCAATGATTTTAAGATATGATTCAACAATTTACCCCTCGTACTTAAACTGTTGGCCTTTTGATAGTGCTACTTAAACTATTGAGCTTTCAATGCTGACAAAATGCCCTGAAAACATTAACTTCTGTTACAGATGAATTATAGATACTGACGCCTCATTTTTTCACTCAAGGTCCACTTTAAATGTTATTGTTTTATATTTTGATATATTTCAAAACAAAATAATGCACCGTGAGTTCTATTGAGCCATATGCTTAGAAACAAGACTGATTCAACTCTGAGTTTTTGTTTTGTCACTATGAATTCAAGAACATTTTGGCTGGACAGAAAATCCGGGAGAAGAACCAGCTGAGAGTATACAACCACGTGGTAGAACAGCTGACTAGAGACCCAGCTGAAGTCCATGGATCTCTACTTCTGAAGATTTTAAATTCAAAAATTTCCAAAATAATCGAAATTACAAAGAGTGAAATAATTGTCCCATAACCTCTTTCCTTCAGTTAGAATTATCTGTTTTGTATTTCGAACTGTCTTAAAATGATCTTTAGCAAATAAGACATTCATTTTCCTGTAAAATAATCATTGGTTACTCTTGAACAAAAAAATGTTGGAAATATTATAGTCAATTTAAGAATTTTCCTTTCTCTCTTCATGTTTTCTTTTTCTCTTCTTCTTTTCTCTTTCATTCTTCTTTAAAAAAAAATTATAAAAAATCAAAATAAAATATTTAGATATTCATTATATTTGAATAATGTTCTAACCTCCAATTGTCTCGTTCTGTGAATGATGGTTCCTTTTCGACTAAATAGTCTTCATCTTTTCGATCTAAACCTAAACACATATTTTGTCGACCATAACCTCAACACACATTTTGCATGTATTTTGTCGACTTTAACACATATTTTTCAAGTATTTTGTCGACCTAAACACATGTTTTTATGTATTTCTTATCTAAATACTAAATAGCTATCCAATGTTGTTTTAAGGTCAAGGTTTTTAAATGTTTTAAAGCTGCTTTTCACGCGGCCATTTTTTCCGCGTAATTTTTAAAACTCAAAATGTTGAAAATTTTTCTGTTAACAATAGATTTCTAAAATGCAAGAACACTACATTTATTACAAATACAGCTTTCACTTTTAATCATCAAACGGCCTTTCCTGTGGTACTGTGAGTTGCCACACAAAAATATGGGCCCGATCGGTTCCAAATTAAGTATAGATGGTTATTATTCATATATCTTGAGAGTACACAAATACGATCAAAACAAAATTATCAAACAATATATTTTTAATTTAATTTAATTTTTAATAATAAATTTTCTCTTGTGTTATATTTTAAGCTGAACCATCATGCAATATTATTTTGTATTTTGTGTTTGAAAATAAATACTATAACTATAACATCATCTCAGACTGAACAAACACTAGGCTGAGAGAATATCAGAAATATGAATACGACGAGTTAAAATGTTTTTAAAATTATTCCTGCGAGGTGGGGTAAGCGTTACAGTTAAACTATGCGAGTTGGGAAAACATTAAATATATTCGAGCCTGGTGTTTGTCCAGTCTGGATTATGTGAGTATATTCAACAAACCTTGATTTGATATTTCATCATTTGTTGACAAGTAGGTTGGAACAATTGTAGGTAAAGTAGGTAAAACTATTTCTGAAAAATAGTTTTAAATTTGACTTTCAAACATTTAAAGATGGTAGAAGCCTTTGATATTTCAAAAAATTACTAAATTTTTGATCTTACAGAGTTCATAGTTTTAAATATCAAAGGTCAACTGCATCGGAATACTAATATATAAGGGTAGCAAATCAGAGATGGAACTTCGTTCCTCTCACAAAACTGGAAAATTCGCTCTAGAGTTCAGATACACATTCCAAAAAATCGATCCCGTTTTTCGAAGGATCTACACATATGTAGATCCTAAGTAAGCGAGGAAAACAAGAAGGAAAAAAATTGTAAAAAATTAATTAATGTTTCCAAATATAATTTTTATTTTATTTAATTTTTTAAGTTTTATATTCGTCACTTAATTAGGACCCTTGCATAAAGTTAAATAAATGAGCTTGAGTTTAAGCATGTTTTTATTTCGTATTATCGATAGAATTAAAGAAATTTAGCGAAATTTATTTGGAAAAGTATAAGATGAAGAAATACATTTTTTATAGAAACTTTTAAACAGATTTTCTATGTAAGATGGATTCCTTTTTTGAAACTATTCATTTTTTTTTCTTTAAACTAAAAAACTTACCATATAATTTTATATTTCCATTTGTTTCTCCCAAACTATTCTTAGCTTGGCACCTAAACATGACAAATATGTCAATAATTTAAAAGGAAAAACTATTTTAAAGCTTACTTAAATTTGATTATGTGTACTTTTTTCATATTAATGCGAAAGTTTTTTACAGGTTGTCCCAAAAAAGGTGATTTGGTAAAAAGCCTTTTTTTCAATGAAATTTACCCTTTTTTAAAACTTTTTATTTTTTAGTCCTAAACCTGTCTCAATATTAGAATATGGTGCTCCAAATAATAGTAATAACTGGTACTTACTGATAGTTTTAGAGTAATAACTGGTACTTGATGATAGTTTTAGAGTAATAACTGGTACTTGATGATAGTTTTAGAGTAATAACTGGTACTTGATGATAGTTTTAGAGTAATAACTGGTACTTGATGATAGTTTTAGAGCAATAACTGGAACTTACTGATAGTTTTAGAGTAATAACAGGTACTTACTGATAGTTTTAGAGTAATAACTGGAACTTACTGATAGTTTTAGAGTAATAACTGGTACTTACTGATAGTTTTAGAGTAATAACAGATACTTACTGATAGTTTTAGAGTAATAACAGATACTTACTGATAGTTTTAGAGTAATAACTGGTACTTGATGATAGTTTTAGAGCAAAAACTGGTACTTGATGATAATTTTAGAGTAATAACTGGTACTTGATGATAGTTTTAGAGTAATAACTAGTACTTGATGATAGTTTTAGAGTAATAACAGGAACTTACTGATAGTTTTAGAGTAACAACTGGTACTTACTTGATGATAGTTTTAGAGTAATAACTGGTACTTGATGATAGTTTTAGAGTAATAACAGGAACTTGATGATAGTTTTAGAGTAATAACTGGTACTTACTGATAGTTTTAGAGCAATAACTGGTACTAACTGATAGTCTAGTGTAATTACTGATACTTACTGATAGTTTCCAAAGTCTTGTTCTGTTATATCCATAATAGTTAGTTTACTGAAGGTATTTCTTTCACTACCACGCCCACTGTATTCAACAACAGAATACTTATTCGTTCTAAAATAAGAATATCTTTAAATATTAGTATTTAGATTAACAGTTGGTTTGGTGTACACATTGTAATGTGACGTATTTGATCTGCTCGGCAATAACAAACAATCAATTGTTAACAAGCTCCCCATGGGCAGGGACGGAACTAGGAATGCCTGGCTAACTACGCGTTTATTCCCTTTAAACCTGTTTCTAAGCTGTAAAAATACGTCATGGTAAAATGTGTTCAATCATTATGTGTCCTACCTTTAGTATAAATACCAATTACCTACCAATAGCCCAATAATCTACTTCTTTATGTGTCCTAACTTTAGTATAAATACCAATTAACTACCAATAACTATATCTACTTCCTTACATTAAAAATTCTACAATAAATATTAACATTTTTCCCACCAATCAGTTTTTGTAATTTTAAGTGTCACTTCTGCTATATCATCAGAAATCATTCAAAAGAGTTGATTCCCATGTTTGGTGGGACTCCCTGTATGCAAATGTTATGTTTTATTCCTTTAGCAAGCCATGCTTCTGGATTTAAAACGGGTTTATGTCGGGGAATTTAAATCAGTTTTAAAGTGAAAAGGGGTGAGGTGGGGCTGGGAGGGNCCGCTTTGAATTTTGAGGATGATATTTTTTAAAGAATCTAGAATCTACAAAAAAGAAAAGAAAGATTTCCAAAAATTTTAAATTGTTTTTTTTCAAAATTCTGTTGAATAGTTTGTAATTGTTTAAAAAAGTTTTACAAAAACATGATCTATTAACGAAAAATGTTATTTGGAAAAATATTCATAACAGATGGGATAACATTTCTTCACAAAGGAGGCGGCAAGAAACAATGTTTAAATCCAATAACCGGAAGTGGGTCGGAACAAATATTTAGATTGACAAAGAAAAAGTTGGCATAAAAGCAGTTTCTCAAGATGTGCAGTAAGTGTTTATTTTGCAAATAAAAACTTGTTGGAAAGAAAAGCTGATTTATAGAAAGTCGATTGTGATCGTGTTGATATTAACGCCTACCATTTGCCATGATTTATCGTTCATCAATTTTTCTGGATCAAAAAATAATTCTATAAACGTTGATCATTCCTAGTTATTTCAGAGGTGTACGCATTTTTTGTACTGCAGTTTCGAAAAAGAAACGATCGTTTTTAAAACTGATCGTTTTTTTAAAAGTTCGTTTTTTAAAAATGGTCGTTCTTAAAACGATCGTTTTTAAAAATGATCGTTGTTAAAAATGATTGTTTTTCAAAACGATCGTTTTTATAAAACTCATCGTTTCGTCAACGTTCGTTGACGACGACCATTCGTTAACGATCGTAAACGAAGAGAGGAAACCGGCCTAAAGGGTATCTGTACTTAAAATTGAGTAGTTTTTAAGAAAATATCATAGAAGTTTTAGCTCCCCACAACTGTTTAACTTCATGTAAGATGACATTCAATAAAGTTGCATTTAATTTTTTAAACGATCGTTTTTTCCAAAAACGACCGTTTTTATAAAGTTCGTCGTTTCGTTAATGATCGTTAACGACAACCCTTAGTTAAAGATCGTTAATGACGACCCTTCGTTAACGATCGTAAACATAATTGTCCATACATTTTTTTAAAACGATAATTTTTCAAAAGCGATCGTTTTTTCAAAAGCGATAGTTTTTTAAAAACAATCGTATAAAAAACGGTAGCAAATCGTTTTTATAAAAACGATCGTTTTCTAAAACGATTCGTTCTAAAAGTTCGATACGAATGGGTCGTTTTTAAAAACGATCATTTTTTCCGAAAACGAAACGATCGTTTTTGAAAACGATTGAAAAACGAAATAAAAAACGATCGTTTAACGGTCGTTTTCAAAAACGATTAACAACCCTGGAAACAATGATGTGAATTATCAAAATTATTAACATTAAATGCGTTTATCCTCCTCGGATATTAGAGGAACGCTGATGCATCTTTTCTTGTTTACAAATACCGCCCAGAAAGAACTGGTATCAATATGTACGCAGAAAATTCGCAACCGTAATTAACTTTCCTTGCCTTATTACCTTAGATCCCCTCACACCGGTGTTCAGTTTATTTATTGCATGGAATGCAGATTTTTTATTCTATAAGAAATTTAAACCGACCCTACTTATCAATTTATAGTTTATTTTAAGGTCAAAGGTCGTATTTTTAGCTAAGCAATTTCGTTTTTAAACCAATCTTTAAGTAACATAAGTTGAATGATTTTATTTTAAAATTTACGCATTTATATTCAAATCAATAAACTGAACAGATTTCGGCAAACTTCCCACTTCTATTTAGAGACCTTAACTATTATTCAAATGTTCAGAGGATGGCTGGGGGGGGGGAGTGGAAAGGGGAAAATGTATGAAAATTTTATTCGCTCGGGAGTATGTCAGGAAAGGGAATATAAGATGGGGTAAAAAATGGTGTTTTTTAAAAAACTTTTTTAAAAAAAGAATTTTTTGTTTTAAAAATGTTTCATATTAATGCTTTTTTAAAATGAAATCTTTTAACACCTTCTTGCACACTGGTTTCGCATATATTAAAACCTACTTGATGAATATTATTCAACCATGACACCCACTTGATGACTTTGAATGAACCATAAACCTACTTGATGAATATAATTCAACCATGACACTCACTTGATGACTATGAATGAACAATAAACCTACTTGATGAATATAATTCAACCATGACACCCAATTGATGACTTTGAATGAACAATAAACCTACTTATGACTTTAATTCAACCATGACACCAACTTGATGACTTTGAATGAACCATAAACTTACTTGATGAATATAATTCAACCATGACACCCACTTGATGACTATGAATAAACCATAAACCTACTTGATAAATATAATTCAACCATGA
Organism: Eurytemora carolleeae; assembly: GCF_000591075.1. Taxonomy (NCBI): domain Eukaryota; kingdom Metazoa; phylum Arthropoda; class Copepoda; order Calanoida; family Temoridae; genus Eurytemora; species Eurytemora carolleeae. The sequence goes on from NW_019396716.1 coordinate 89,029, forward strand.
CACCCACTTGATGACTATGAATTAACCATAAACTTACTTGATGAGTATAATTCAACCATGACACCCACTTGATGACTTTCAATGAACCATAAACCTACTTGATGGCTATAATTGAACCATGACACCCACTTGATGACTATGAATAAACCATAAACCTACTTGTTGACTATAATTCAACCCTGACAATCACTTGATGACTATAAATGAACCAAAAACCTAAATGATGTCTATAAATAAACCATAACCCTACTTGTTAACTTTAAACTAATCATAAAATTACTTTTTAACTATAAATAAACCATAAACCTACTTGCTACCTATAAATGAACCAAAACCTGCTTGTTAACTAAGAATGAACTATAAAACTACTTGTTAACTATAAATAAATCATAAACCTACTTGTTAACTAAAGATAGACCCTAAACCTACTTATTAACTATAAATAAACCATAAACCTACTTGTTAACTATAAATAAACCCTAAATCTACTTGTTAACTTTAAATAAACCATAAACCTACTTTTTAACTATAAATAAACCATAAACCTACTTGTTAACTATAAATAAACCATAAACCTACTTGTTAACTATACATAAACCATAAACCTACTTGTTAAGTAAAAATAGACCCTAAAACTACTTGTTAACTATAAATAAAGCATAAACCTACTTGTTAACTATAAATGAACCATAAACCTACTTGTTAACTATAAATGAACCATAAACCTACTTGTTAACTATAAATGAACCATTTCTTTTCCAGAAATGGAAAGGCGGAGGATGTCCGGAAGTTAAGCACTCCAAAGTGGCCTGGAAAAGTGGAAATTAAATAGCATTACTTTCATTCAACAAAATTTGCGCGTTTTTTACAATTTAGTTAAAAAAAAAATATTTTAAATTGTTATAGAAAGATATCAGTAAGTTTTAGTTATGCTCTAATGTAATCTTTAACAGCTCAGCCTTGCAGTACACATTTTTGCTTATTTGATAGAATTTAACAGAATGGTAGATCATTTTCTAATAAGAATTTTGTTATTATTATTTATTTCGTAAACGTACACAATTTAAATAATTGGTACAATAATGATGATCCAACCGTCATAAAGTAGATAAAGTGATAGTTCCACACTTTTTGAAAATATATTTTGGGTTGACCATCTTCAGATATCAAGATCAAGATCAATAATTTAATAATACAGCACTCACAATTAAAAAAGCTAGTTTTCTCAAAAAAAAAATCTTTTAAAAAATGGCAAATTGGTAAAATATACCTGTTCTCCTTGTGATTTGCCAACAAGCTGGTGAAAAACTGATAATGTTGGGGGGAAATCTACATACAGCTTCACCTACAGGTATACAAGTATATGTTTATTCTGTATAATTAAATTTTAAACTTTACCCTTTATTGTGATTGAAATTTACATATATCTAGTATGGAGTTCAATCAACTATTTATAGAAGATAATGGAATAAATAGACTGAAATTGCTTTTATATATAATTTGTGGTCATGATTTTAGCAGAATGAATCTTACACTTCTTATCCCTATATCTCTTCAACCTGATAGTGTTGATTTTTGATATTATAAACTCCTAGACTATTTGATATAACAGTATTCTTAGATTGTTTGTAGGTCTACGACATCAAGTTGCAAATATATAGGATTACAAGTTTGAGTTTTTGCAAAAACCTATTTTATATAACGGGAGAGACCGGCTACACATGGTAATTCCTTTTAAGACAGTTTTTTATGACACTTACCCTTTTACTTACGCTTGGTTGAACCTTGTTATTAGCAATACAAAGGTAGACCCCTGAATCAAATCTAAACAAATAATCTTTGTGTTTACAAGAAAGCAAAATAGAATCGTATATGTCATAAATTTTTTTATTCCAAATTATTTGCAGGTTTTTTTATGTTCATTTTTTCAAAAATCATGTTGCTTGTATCTAAATTGGATGAAAAATCGTTTACAAATTTTTCAAATTTAATTAAATATTGGATGAAAAAATGTGACGAAAATTTGGATAAAAAATTGGAAAACAAGTTAGACAACAAAATCGGAATAAATATTGAATTAGATAAAAAATTAGACGATAAATTGGATCAAAAATGTTTTTAAAAATTAATTAAAAATTCTCTTAAAAATTGATTACAAATTTTATTAATTAAATGGACCAAACTTTGGATCGAAATTTGGACGAACAATTTGATAAAAAATTATCAAAAATTAAATAAAAAATTGACTAAAAAGATACCTGTTTATATTTGTTAGTTCCAACACATCTCCAACATATTCCTCGACTAATAGTACAAAATTTTAACCATATTTAACCAAAGAGAATAGAATATATATTAGAGTGGAATTTAAAGAATCTCTCGGTATGAATTTTTTCAGTCCCTTTCAGTCTGAAAGGGAGTTCAAAGTGTACAAATCATGTAAATGTTCACAAATTATATGCAGTAGAGTACATTAATACAGTATGCTCCCTAGACTATTCATTTCAATTTCGAATTTTTTAAAGCTGTTAAATAAAATTTATAATGAATTAGGTGAATAAAAAACATCATTTGATTTATAGTTATAACGGAGAATTATAGTTTGTAAAGTGAAAGGCATAGAGTCTATGTGAAATGATCATTGGTCAATTATGAAACCAGCCTATTTCATAATTTGGTTTTCTTTTAACATAATTTTAGATCGTCTATAAAATGATATTCCAGGGCCAAAAAGGTTATAAAGCGTAAATATGTGAAGTACACCTGCAGTATGGAAACAGTACAACAAAATGGCCGTTTTACACTTTTTTCTAGTAAATTCCCCTTTAATATATATTCTATTCTCTATGTATTTAACACTGTGAACATTTAGAGTTGACAATGTACAATAAACGGGGTTGTCCACTAAGGATGAGACTGTAACGACGACCTTAATCTCTTTAAAACCAAGGTTAAAGTCTGCGGCCTTAAATATGGTCTTTTAATAGATTAACAAAAAAGGAAATAAGTTTTTATTTCCTTGAACATAAGGAAACATTCAGTTTACATTCCGTACAGTCGCGTCTGAAGTCTCATTTTTGTAGGTAGCCCTGAGTGCAATGTAACTGTAATACCTTCTGTACATTTCTCAACCCATCTCTCTATAGCTGAACTGTAGGTACGATTGCAAAGTCGCAGCATTTCAGGTGTTCTCTGGCCTTCTATTTTTGACTCTCTAGAAAATACTAAATCATTTATGAACAGATAACTCGCCTCATACTCTAATTTTATATATAAACTATATATATAATATTATATAGCTAGTTATAGTTATAGTATTTATTTTCAAACACAAAATACAAAATAATAATGTATGATGGTTCAGCTTAAAATAAAACACAAAAGAAACTTTATTATGAGCCAATTCAAAATATAATGGTTGATAATTTTGTTTGATAGTTTTTGTTGAAACAAAGTATACATATTGAAATCTAAACTAAATATATACTGAATTTACATTCATTGTGCATTTACAAGTAGATAATTAGTCAGCACTCAAATAATCAAAACATTTTCAGGAATGCAATTGAACTTATAAATAAATACATATTGATTCAGCAAAAGTAGAAATGTATTCTCGTTGACTGTTGTAGACTTGACATTTACCATTAGCAAAGGGTATGAACCCACACTCGACCGTTGACTTTAGTAGACGGCATTTACTACATTTGTGTATCCATGCTGTTTAACAGCTTGATATAAAACAAAATTGAAATTGAAAATCTTCTTCATTGTATTGATGTATCATTGCTACTTGGTAGCCTCGACCATTGATATGCCAAACAAATAATTCTTCAAGATACATTTGTTGTCAAAGTTTAAAAATCATTAAAGGCAAGAGTCGGTGGACTTAAAACTAAATGGATTAGAAATTCATAATTAAAGACAACATATTTGACTATTTTTGTGGTGGAAATAAAATCTTATGTAAAAAATTTAACTCTTTCAATTTCTTATTTTATTATTTTAGCTTTCTTGCCAAAGCAAAAATGTTGAAAGATAGAATTGTCATTTATTATTAAAAGTAAAATAACTTTAAAATTCTTTTTCAAATATGAATAATTCATTCAGATTCAACATAATAAAATACAAAAATTCCTAAAATCTATAAAAAAATATCACGACTATTAATTTTTACAATACCTTCAATTTTGATCTATTAAATAATCATAATTTTTTTCATAACAGGGATAGGGTTAAAGATATAAAAAATTAGTTTTCTGCTTGTAATTTTAAAGGGACTGTAAAGGAAAAATGAAAGGAGGTATAGGATAAAACCTGAGAATTTCAGGTTTTGAACGATACCTATAAGACATCTATCTTATGTTCCTGTCTCGAGAAATTGACATAAAACTGTGTCCAAATTATACTAAAATTATACCAAAAAGGATATATGTCAGATTTTGTATAAAAGTTGTAGCATTAAACAGATTATATTCAACAATCTGAAAACGACTATATCCCTCAGAAGCCTGAGAATATCAGGTTTGCTCCTCTTATAATTATTTAATTTTTATTCTGCATTTTTTATAGATATAGTTGATAATATTATTGAATTTAGTCAGTATAGTCCGTATTACGTCACCAGTATACTTCAGCCATTGGCAGTGCAGTATACTGGTCACGTGATTTCCGTCTATACGACGTGACAACGATACTGCACTGCCATTGGCTGACGTTATTGTGACGTAATACGGACTATACGGACTATATGAAATAATATTATCAATTATATCTATCAAAAATGCAAAATAAAAATTATAATAAGAGCAAACCTGAGATTCTCGGGCTCCTGTGTGATAAAATCGTTTTTAGATTGGTTGCATATGTTGAATATGATCTGATGTCTTTGTAAAGGTTTAAAAGATTTATGTTTTTCTAAAATATTAATAGATTTTTGAATTATACAACACTCACGTACATCATATTTGATGATAATATTTATCTACAGGGTCACCCAAAAAGGATGAGAGTGTAAAAAGACCTCAAAGGTCAGATTAAGTCCTCTGTTTTGAAGATATTTATGTATTTATATATATATATATATATATATATATATATATAGTCTATAAAATGATATTCCAGGGCCAAAAAGGTTATATAGCATAAATATGTGAAGTACACCTGCAGTATGGAAACAGTACAACAAAATGGCCGTTTAAAGGTTTTAAGATGCATGATTGTGATTTTTAAAGGTAAGGTTTTGAAAGTAGAATCCTTTTAAATTTTGGTAACAGTCCCTTTGTTTACCTTCTCCACGTGATAATAGGTTTAGGAACACCAGTGGCTTCGCAACTAAAAATAAGAAATTATGTTTGCATATTATTACTTTAAATTTTGAATGGAACCAGAAAAACAAATATATTATCTTTAGAACAACACTTTTAAATGTTGAATTTATTTTTTTGAAAATTTTACCTTAGTGTAACCCTCATTCCTTCTTGAACAAGTGTATCAGAACTACTCATTTCATCAATAATATCAGGAGGCACTTAACAATTATTCTATCAATAAAATAAAATTTGGAAATGATATTAATTATATCAATGTTCGTCTCTTGAAAAATTTCGATGAAAACTCAAGCTAGAACACTCTAAACTATGCTAGTGGGTATCACATAGATTCAGCCGGCTCATAAACAGTCTCATCAATTTTAAAGACTTTGAAGTGTCGCAACGCCTCGGGCTTTCATTTTACCGCTCTAGCTCACTTATGTTTTTCTGTAGCCCTTTGCATGCACATTTTAGAACTAAGAGCGCTTGTTGTTAGCTTTGGTTTCAAATGCTCATAGATTTTTGCTTGAGAGCATAGATAGGCCAGGTACTGTAAAAAGGCTGGCCGCGCCATCAAAGTTGAAATTGAGCTGGCATAGGATAAAGTCGTGCCGGTACTAACTGAGCGTCACAAAAGCCGGTTTAAGGGGTCGGTCCGGTTCGAATTAAAATTGACCTAAGGCCACCGTAAAAAAATTACATAAATAATGATAAGAAATATTATAAATGTGAATGCGTCGAAATATTATCAATGATTATAGGCTGTAAATAATATCAAAATGATTTGTTCGAAATTAAATTGATTTTTTAGGATCCGAGTGGTATGTTGGAACTTTCTGAATTTGGATAGACGCTATGTTCTTCGGTATAAGTCGTGTTTAACAATTTACTCCTCATAGACGCAACAAATAGAAGTAAGATTAGAAGCGATCCAAAGCGCTTATTTTTCGCCGTAAGCCTATAACCCCTTTCATTTTTCGCAAACACTCCTTTTAAGATTACGTTGTTTTTTTACCTTCTACACTGAGTGTTCCTGAGATGGATTCGGGGATTTCTGTGTTGACCTGATAAGGAAAACGACATTTAGTTGATAAACGTGATAAACTAGCTCTCTGCAATTCAATTGCAATAAAGTTTGCTAAAACTTGTTGAATATTTGCAAAAGTTTTACAGTGGTGATTTTCTATACAATTTATGCAAGTGGAAATTTTAAGAAAAAGAATAAAAAAAAAACTATTATAAAAATCTTGCGCTGGTTAGTGCACACTGTAACGTATAAATTTAATGGCACAGTGTACACTGGAAAGTAGTGTTTGTACAGTGCAGTGTACACTGTAAAGTAGTGGTTGTACAGTACAGTGTACAAATTAAAGAAGTGGTTGTGTAGTGTACATTGTAAAGTAGTGGTTGTACAGTACAGTGTACACTGTAAAGTAGTGGTTGTACAGTACAGTGTACACTGTAATGTAAAGTAGTGGTTGTACAGTACAGTGTACACTGTAAAGTAGTGGTTGTACAGTACAGTGTACACTGTAATGAAGTGGTTGTGCAGTGTACACTGTAAAGTAGTGGTTGTACAGTACACTGTAAAGTAGTGGTTGTACAGTGCAGTGTAATGAAGTGGTTGTACAGTGTACACTGTAAAGAAGTGGTTGAGCATTGTACACTGTAAAGTAGTAGTTGTACAGTACAGTGTACACTGTAAAGTAGTGTTTGTGCAGTGTACACTGTGAAGAAGTGGTTGTACAGTACTGTGTACACTATAAAGTACTGGTTGTACAGTAGAGTGTATACTGTAAAGAAGTGGTTGTGCAGTGTGCACTGTAAAGTAGTGGTTGTACATTGTACACTGTGAAGCAGTGGTTGTACAGTGTACACTGTAAAGCAGTGTACTGCATTTTTAATTGTTTCGTTGTAATAATGTATAAGGGGAGTACTGAATTTACACTTTTTCTTGACTATGAAAATTTTCGTAGATAAAAATCTCCTCTGTCTATGAAATGTCTTATCTATGGTAAATTTTATCTGTGTATGACATTCCTTTTCTATGAATTGTCCTATCTATGAAATGTCTTTCTATGAAATGTTCCAACGGACTGACCTGACAAATATATTTGCCCGCGTCTGCTTCTTGTACAGACTTTATAACCAGGGACCAGGAATCCCTGAATTGAATCCACATGGTGAATATGATTAAAGGGACTGTAGACGTATTTCATGTAAACTGACATTAATAGAGTGGCATTTCGGATTCACAACAGTACCCTTTCACTACCCTTTAACAACGGAGAAATCCTTATTTTTTTCTTTAAATTAAATTCAGAAAGAGACAAAGGTTTAAAGGCACAGTTGTAAATCCTATATGCCCCTTTGCAAATGGCGGGTCACTTTTACATATTTACTGCCCCGTTAGCAACAAAATCAATATCAAAATATCCTTAAAGGGAGGGTTCGCAAAAAATGTAAGGGTTATAGGCTTATTATGAAATATTAACTAGACACGAATGCTGCGTCAAAAATAATCGATGACTATTGTTTTTAATATCTGAATGATTTGTTTGGAGTTAAATTGATTATTTTACGATCCGAGTTGAATGTTGCAACTTTCTGAATTTGTATGGACGCTAAGTTCTTCAGCATAAGTCGTTTTAACAATTAGTAGCGATCAAAAGCGCTTATTTTTCGCATTAAGCCTATACCCCCTTTAATTTTTTCGCAAACATTCCCTTCAAAGCGAAAAAGTTATATATTTTGAGTGCACATAACATACTTCAATATATTAAATTCAATTAATCTTTTTTTATTTTCTGACATGCTTTTAGACATCCATTAAGTGACGATTACAAATGAAATGCCGCGCAATTACCAGGATGGCACTGCAAGCGAAACAAATTTATGCGACTAGACTGGTGCGATTTTGCGATTGCGTATGCTCCTCAAGTTTTGATTTTACGCACAATTGAATGAGAAAACAAATTTATTTAAAACGTTAAAAGGTCTTAAAGTCCCCCCCCCCTGAATAAGGTTATGAGGCCTTAGAATACCTGTTATCATGCATTGATTTGATTCTTTCATTTTGGCCCAGAACATCAGGGTGGACCGCAATAATTCCTGAAAATAATAATAATAATGATAATAATAATAAAAATAATAATAATCACAATAAACATAATAATAATAATCATAATTAGAATGATAATAAAAATAATAATATTAATAAGAATAATACTACTAATATAATAATAATAATAGTAAGAATAATTATGTATGATTGAAGTAAGAAACTGCAGAAACTAAGAAAAATGATTTATGGACAACAGAACTGTGGAATAACTATAAACATAATTTTGTGTTAAAATGTACAAATATGTTATCTATTGCATAACATTAAGGAGAAATGTAACTATTTTCCCTGTTCGGTAACATAGAGTGTAAGTTGCATAACACTCAGATAAACCATTTCGTCGTATGGCGCTCGTTTTCTATAACCGAGTTACCAATTTTCGTAGATTTTTCCGATTTTCGTATTAATATATATAACTTTCTTTTGGCTATATGTGTTTTAAATATCTATGTTTAAAAATCTATTATGCTATTTTTGACAGATTTTGAATTTAAGATGAAAAGATAACAGGATGTATATTTCATGTGAGACGATTTTAAGATGACAAGGGCAGTTGGTACTTCAGCAAGTAGAAAACAAATAAAATTTAAATAAAGTAAACAAACCTTTTTCTGAGTGTAGCCATGCAACCTTGTAGTTTCCTATATTCCGAATCTAAAACAAAATTGTGTTACATATTGCATCGTTTATAGCCCTAAATTGCGATTTTCAGAACTAATCAGAACATTTCAAAAGAAGGAATAATTTTAGAAATTATATTGTACAAGGCTAATAAAAAATTTGCATGCAAAAATTCTAGGTTTTTTTATATTTTGACTTATTTTTGCGTTAGAGCTTGGAGATAATACAATTATAAATGGGACGCTCAGTACCAAAAAGATTAAAAAAGAATTCAGTCGAAGTATTTATTTGATACATGAATATACTACTTGACAAATGAATAAACTACCTGACAAATGAATATACTACCTGACAAATGAATATACTACCTGACAAATGATTATACTAACTGACAAATGAATATACTACTTCCTGACAAATGAATATACTACCTGACAAATGCACATACTACCTGACAACTCAATACACTACCTGACAAATGAATATACTACCTGACAAATGAATATTACCTGACAAATGAATATACTACCTGACAAATGAATATACTACCTGACAAATGAATGATATATTCGGTCCTATCCTGACAGTATGGTCCTGTTAATAAATATTCTAACTGAAAAATGAATTATATATCCTGTCCTATCCTGACAGTATGGTCCTGTAAATGAATATATACCTGACAAATGAATGATATATCCTGTCCTATCCTGACAGTATGGTCCTGTAAATGAATATACCTGACAAATGAATGATATATCCTGTCCTATCCTGATAGTATGGTCCTGTAAATGAATATATACCTGACAAATGAATGATATATCCTGTCCTATCCTGACAGGTTGGTCCTGTAAATGAATATACCTGACAAATGAATGATATATCCTGTCCTATCCGGACAGTATGGTCCTGTAAATGAATATACCTAACAAATGAATGATATATCCTGTTCTATCCTGACAGTATGGTCCTGTAAATGAATATACCTGACAAATGAATTATATATCCTGTCCTATCCTGACAGGTTCGTCCTGTAAATGAATATACCTGACAAATGAATGATACATCCTTTCCTATCCTGACAGTATGCTCCTGTAAATGAATATACCTGACAAATGAATGATACATCCTGTCCTATCCTGACAGTATGGTCCTGTAAATGAATATATACCTGACAAATGAATATATACCTGACAAAAGAATGATATATCCTGTTCTATCCTGACAGTATGGTCCTGTAAATGAATATACCTGACAAATGAATTATATATCCTATCCTGACAGGTTGGTCCTGTAAATGAATATACCTGACAAATGAATTATATATCCTTTCCTATCCTGACAGTATGCTCCTGTAAATGAATATACCTGACAAGTGAAGGATATATCCTGTCAGTATGGTCCTGTAAATGAATATATACCTGACAAATGAATTATATATTCTGTCCTATCCTGACAGGTTGGTCCTTTAAATGAATATACCTGACAAATGAACAAAGAGAATAGAATATATAGAGAGGAATTAAAAGAATCTCTCGGTATGAATTTTTTCAGTCCCTTTCAGCCTTAAAGGGAGTTCAAAGTGTACAAATCATGTAAATGTTCACAAATTATATGCAGTAGAGTACACAAATACAGTATGTTCCCTAGACTATCTATTTCAATTTCGAATTTTTTAAACTGTTTAATAAACTTCATAATGAATTAGGTGAATAAAAACATCATTTGATTTATAGTTATAACGGAAAATCATCGTTTGTAAAGTGGAAGGCATAGAGTCTATGTGAAATGATCATTGGTCAATTATGAAACCAGCCTATTTCATAATTTGGTTTTCTTTTAACAATAATTTTAGATTTTCTATTAAATGATATTCCAGGGCCCAACAGGTTATATAGCAAAAAATATGTGAAGTACACCTGCAGTATGGAAACAGTACAACAAAATGGCCGTTTTAAACTTTTTTCCAGTAAATTCCTCTCCATATATTCTATTCTCTATGCAAATGAATGATATATCCTGTCCTATCCTGACAGTATGGTCCTGTAAATGAATATACCTGACAAATGAATGATATATCCTGTCCTATCCTGACCGTATGGTCCTGTAAAGAGGTCTGCATGAATCCAACACGTTGGGTTGAATACCCCAATATCTCGTTGTATTCTAAACAGTTTGAGATTTAGACATTTAGTATTTAACAGATAAAAATAATAAGGATGAAAATGATAAAAGTATTAATTATAAAATTCAAAGTAATATTTATAATATAATATTAGGGCAAAATTAATAGAAATGATAATAAGGACAGTGGTTAAAATAATGATAATACAAGTAGTGGTTTACATTATATACGATCAGGAGTGACTCTGTAGTTGTATAATGTATAAGTACACTAAATGCAGCTTTGGTCAATATTTATTATTAGTTTTGACCCACGAGACAATTTGTTAAACTTTATCTATTATTCCTCGAATATGTCCTATTATATATTATAAACATAATATTTGTTAATGCTTCATTTTTGAAGGTTTAAGCGATATCATGCAAAAAATATTCGCAATTTTGTATTGTCAAAATCATTTTTGAATTACAAACATGTTATGCGCGTACGAAATGATTGGGATGTACTTCACAAATAAATTACAACCTTAATGTTTAATTAATAATGTCAAACGAAATATTCGTATCTGTTTATGTTTTTATATCTATCCCTCTAACATCTATCTTTACTACCTGTATCTATATATTTCTTTATCTAACTCCCTATATCATTGTTTCTTTTAATATATCTATCTATCTATCTATCTATCTATCTATCTATCTTCCTTTATCGTTGTATCTATATATCTATATCCTTATATCGTTGCATATATTTATATATCTATCTATCTATCTATCTATCTATCTATATCTATCTATATCTATCTATCTATTTATATCTTTTTCTATTTACCTATATTGTGGTATTCAAAGGTGGTATCTATCCTATCTATCTTACAATATATCTTTTATCTTTGTACCTATCTATCTATCTATCATATATCTATCCATCTAAATATCTATTTCTACGTCTGTATTTATATATATTTGTTTATCTATCTACCTATATTGTTGTATCTATATATATCTTTATATATAAACATTTGAGGAGAGGAGGGATAAAGAAGGATAAAGATATCATAGAGTTATTGACAACCTGACCAAACCATACCGATAGATAGATAGATTGCCGGATAGATAGACGGATAGATGGATAAATAGATTATATATATGTGTAGGTAGTTAGATAGATATATTTATCAAATATTTTAAATATTTAAATGTAACTAAATAAATAGATAAATAAATAAATAAATAATAGATAGATAATAGATATTTTGGTAGATAGAAAGATAGATGGATAGAAAGATAGATAGTTAAAATATAATTTCTTTTGCGTCGCTACTTTTTCCCAGTTGCCTACCCTTGAACAATAATGATCTTAAAGACACTGTTTATTCATAATATTTGAACTTGAAAACTTTGCTAGACCAAAATAATTGGGATAATTGACATGACAAGTACAACAATGGTTTTTATCAAGGCTAAAGATAAAAAATAGATTTTCAAAACTTATGATAATCTTTATCAAATTACCCCCCCCCCCTCCAGCCGGAATAGAGTTAAAAATTTTAAATATTAAATAACAAAAAAAATCATTTAATTGGAGAAAATGGGTTCTAAAGACTCACTAAGATGTTTACTAGGACATCTAATTTACCGTGGTGCAGTCCTGATAGGACCTCTAGTTTACCGTGGTTCAGGACCTCTAGTTCACCGTGGTGTAGTCCTGATAGGACCTCTAGTTTACCGTGGTTCAGGACCTCTAGTTTACCGTGGTGCAGTCCTGATAGGACCTATAGTTTACCGTGGTTCATTACCTCTAGTTTACAATGGAGCAGTCCTGATAGGACCTCTAGTTTACCGTGGTCCAGGACCTCTAGTTTACCGTGGTGCAGTCCTGGTGCAGTCCTGATAGTTTACCGTGGTTCAGGACCTCTAGTTTACCGTGGTGCAGTCCTGATAGGACCTCTAGTTTACCGTGGTGCAGGACCTCTAATTTACCGTGGTACACTTTAAACCTTCATCTGAGCAATACGTTGACTGGGACCTATAGTTTACCGTGGTGCAGGTCCGATTCACAATAGTGCACTACTAGTACCTCTAGTTTACCGTGGTGAAGGCCCGATTCACAATAGTGCACTTTAAACCTTCATCTGAGCAATGTTGACTAGGACATCTAGTTTACCGTGGTGCAGGTCCAATTTACAATAGTACACTTTAAACCTTCATTTCAGCAATATGTTAACTAGGACATCTAGTTTACTGTGGTGCAGGCTAATTCACAATAGTGCACTTTAAACCTTCATCTGAGCAATATGGCGAAGAAATGTTTCCTCTCAGAAAAATAACTATTATCAATTGAGGATTTACGTGCAGAATGTAACAGAGACAAGTTTTTAAAAAAATGCTTAATTAGCTAAAGGGATAAAGAGTACCAATTTGAATCTAAAATTTGAATCTAAAATGTGAATCTAAAACTTGAATCTAAAATTTGAATCTAAAATGTGAATCTGAAATTTAAACCTAAAATTTGAATCTAAAATGTGAATCTAAAATTTGAATCTAAAATTTGAACCTAAAATTTGAATCTAAAATGTGAATCTAAAATTTGAATCTAAAATGTGAATCTGAAATTTGAACCTAAAATTTGAATCTAAAATGTGAATCTAAAATTTGAATCTAAAATTTGAATCTAAAATGTGAATCTATAATTTGAATCTGAAATTTGAATCTAAAATTTAAATCTGAAATTTGAATCTAAAATTTGAATCTAAAATTTGAATCTAAAATTTGAATCTAAAATTTGAATCTAAGTTTGAATCTAAAATTTGAATCTAAAATTTGAATCTAAAATGTGAATCTAAAATTTGAATCTAAAATTTGAATCTAAAATTTAAATCTAAAATGTGAATCTAAAATGTGAATCTATAATTTGAATCTAAAATTTAAATCTGAAATTTGAATCTAAAATTTGAATCTAAAATGTGAATCCAAAATTTGAATCTAAAATTTGAATCTAAAATTTGAGTCTAAAATTTGAATATAAAATTTGAGTCTAAAATTTGAATCTTAAATTTGATTCTAAAATTTGAATCTAAAATTTGAATCTAAAATGTGAATCTAAAATTTGAGTCTAAAATTTTAATCTAAAATTTGAGTCTAAAATAATCTAAAATTTGAATCTAAAATGTGAATCTAAAATTTGAGTCTAAAATTTTAATCTAAAATTTGAGTCTAAAATTTGAATCTAAAATGTGAATCTAAAATTTTAATCTAAAATGTGAATCTAAAATTTGAATCTAAAATTTGAATCTAAAATTTGAATCTAAGTTTGAATCTAAAATTTGAATCTAAAATTTGAATCTAAAATGTGAATCGAAAATTTGAATCTAAAGTTAGAATCTAAAATTTAAATCTAAAATTTAAATCTAAAATTTGAATCTAAAATTTGAATCTAAATTTTGAATCTAAATTTTGAATCAAAAATTTGAATCTAAATTTGACTCTAAAATTTGAATCTAAAATTTGAATCTAAAATATGAATCTAAAATTTGAATCTAAAATTTAAATCTAAAATTTGAATCTAAAATTTGAATCTAAATTTGAATCTCAAATTTAAATCTAATATTTGAATCTAAAATTTGTATCTAAAATTTAAATCTAAAATTTTAATCTAAAATTTTAATCTAAAATGTGAATCTAAAATTTTAATCTAAAATGTTAATCTAAAATTTGAATTTAAAATTTAAATCTTAAATTTTAATCTATAATGTGAATCTAAAATGTGAATCTAAAATGTTAATCTAAAATGCCCCTTTTTTGATAACGGATAACTAAAAGTTACGTTGATGGTAAATGATTTGTATTTTGAAATGGCTTAAAATAAATAAAATGTATAAATGTTAAAAGAAATAAACTTTTGACAGACCTGTCACTGATATTGTGAAAATCTAAGAAAGAAAATTCCTCCGAAAATAACATAATTAAACATTGGTTTTATCAGGGCAGAAAGGTGGAAAATAGAGGTGTCCAAATACTATATTTTATATACAAAAGGCAATTTTGATTTAACTCTTAAAAGTAAAAGTAATATTTTTTTGTTACATTACATTTTATAGTAGTATTTATTTTCAAACACAAAATACAAAATAATAATGTATGATGGTTCAGCTTAAAATAAAACACAAAAGAAAATTCATTATGAGCCAATTGAAAATATAATATGTTGGATAATTTGATCGTATTTGTTGAAACAAAGTAAACATATTGAAATCTCAACTAAATATACATTCATTGTGCATTTACAAGTAGATAATTAGTCAGAACTCAAATAATCAAAACATTTTAAGGAATGCATTCATTGAACTTATAAATACATATTGATTCACCAAAAGTAGCAATGCATTCTCGTTGACTGTAGTAGACTTTAACATTAGCAAAGGGTGTGAACCCATACTCGTTGTCTTTATAATTATAAAAAAAAGAAACTGGAAAAACTTAAGAATTGGAAAGAAAAGGAAAAAAAAACAAATTTAAAAATTGAAATAAACTTAAAAGAAAGAAAAAAGACAGAAAAAGTTCCCAAATGTTACTGGTTTAAAAAATAATCATTTAATTATATTAAAGTAAAACAATTCAGTGCAAAAATAAAAGATTCTTCACAGAGAGATTAAAATTTGGACAAAAAAAGACTCGCATGAAAATCACATAAATATTTTTGAAAATATCGTTGAATGAAAAACACTTAAAACAACACGCACCTCTGCCTCTTTAGTAAAAGTAAATTCAACCTATATGAAGCATAAAGTCTGACCGCGTCAACCTTGTTGCACTTTGCAAGTCCTGTCCATAGAGCTAGGTACAGTACAAACTGGGACCGGAAAGGTTGACCCGGCTCGGAAATTCAGTTCAACGGCTGCCCGTGATTAGGTTTACAAGAAATGCCAAGCGTGAGGGGGGGGTTGCTTGCTTCTCCTAGAGACAATCAATATCTTTGAAGAAGAAACGCTTAAAAATAGGTTTTTAGGTTTACAACAAATCTAAAACTTGTGATAGGGAGGGGGGGGGGGTACTTTACTAAGCTCCCCCCCTAAAAAAAGTTACCCCCCCACTTCCCCTAACAATTTCGCCTTTAGATGACAGTCGTTTTCAACTATTGAATATTCCGTGAAAGGTTTAGTTTTGAGTAAATATTCTCTCCGCGTTAACCTTTATATTCTTCTAACAACTGCAGTTCATTAGTAAATTTAAATCCAACACGTGCAGCTGTATGTACTATGAAGCTGTATTGACATTTTTTTAATTTTATTTATTTTAGATGAGATATTTTCAAAAAAAATTTTGTTGATTTTGCTAAAAGCAATTTTGTGTCAGCTGGCATTAAATATTTACCAGTGCATTCCATTGTTGCCACCATAAAATGGAATTATTTTATCCCGGGAACTTTTTATTCGTTTATTCATTTAATTTTTAACACTGTGCAATTCTTTATTACAAATCTTGTTTTTATTCTTTTTCAATCCTTGCCATAGTTTCATCTCCTTTTTAACGTTTCTTAAACATAAAAAAGTGTTTATATGCTGAAGGGATTTTTTTAAATTGAGATTTTTTAAGGTAAAGGGACCCTCCCCAAGCAGAGATGACAATGCCCTAATCACAACGTTTCCCTTGAAATCTTTTTTGATTAATAATGTTTAGGTTTAAAAGTATTTAATTTATATAAGGAATTGAGTCTTTGTCACAAACACTGAATTTGTAATCCCTATAGCTTTGGAACCCAATATCGCAAATCTTTGATATTTAAAACTTACATTATTTGACCTCTAACAGAATTCATAGTTTGAAATATTTAAGGTAAAGATATAGGGTTTAGAAAAGCAGAGTTTGTGACAAAGACTCAATTCCTTTCTACATGTTTTCCTGCAGTGGAAATGCGCAAGTCACTTTTGTAGAGAAACCCCAAATGAAAATAATCAGTTTTCAAAATTATAAACTTTTAGATTTAGGTAGTACTGGACAAGGCAAGGGTGCCGTTGTGAATCGGGCATCGCCATGTTTGCATGGAGGGTTAATTGAATTTAAGCGTTCACGCCCTTAATGGACAAATAATGCACAAACAATATCATTAACATGTATAAACTTTTATTAAACAATATAACATATAACATGAAGAAACAAAGTCATTAAATGTCTTCCTAAAATGTGAATACAATTAATAATTTTACCTTTTCTTCTTGCTACGGAAGCTCGAATGATTAGAAGAACTAGAAATTTGAAAAGGAACTCCATTCTTAACTCTTTCTTTAACTCTAAACAAATGTGGTTATATATACCGTGTTAACACTTACAGATACAATATAAAAGGAGTTGAGTCTTGGGGTCCGTCCTATTATACCCCCTTCCTATCAATTTTGTACATTTATTTTTCTGTTATTATAGGTTAGGTTAGGATAAGACAATTTCTGAGCCGAGCGCTGACTTGGCCTAAACTCAAATTATATATTATTTCTTTCGTGATGGTTTACGTTTTTTTACTCTAAACAAATAGAAAAATATATATATAGATATTTCAAACCAACCATAATCAAATGTTTACACAAAGCTTGTAGGTTGCAAAGATATTGGCCTTGCTTGTTTTAAATGTTAATAATTCATTGTTATTATTAATAATCTTTTTAGATAATTTCTTATTTTAATAATAATAACATATTTCGACAATTAAATTTATTAAGAAAAGAAATTACTGTATATTTACAATAAGGTCGAGGATTAAAAGTTCTGAAACCTTTATAAAGCTAGGAATTGATCCTATGTCACTAACTATGATTTTCTAATCTCTGTATCTTTGCAACTCAATGTTGTAGTCCCTGAATATTTCAAACTTTAAATTCCATTAGGTCAAATATTCTAAGTTTGAAATATCAAAGGTTTAATTGCACCAACAGGTTCACATAGATTAAGTCGACTTATAAACAGTTTCATGAATATTTAAAACAGGGTCGACTTTTAAGTGTCGCCACGCCTTGGGCTTCGATTTTACCGCTCTAACTCTGTTATGCTTTTCTGTAGCCCTTTACATGTACATTTTAGAACTGTAAAACAATTACTGTTAGCTTTTGATTTTAAGAAGTATTGGTAAAATTCTAATCGATTTTTGCTTGTGAGAGTGACACCTTTGAATTACAGTCGGGTTGTAAAGATATAGTGAACAATATTTAAGCTTGTGACAAAGACTTAATTCTATAATCTATAACTATTTATTTTATTTTAAAAACCTGCATTTTGTAGATATCAACCAAACTTTGAAACTTTCATTTTATCATCATAGTTTGCTCTCTTACATCGGACAACAATTCATTTTAGATTTTAAAACATTTTATCTTTTTTTAGTTGAAATCAAATAAATCTGAAAATATCAAAAATATCATTATGAATCATCCGCAGTCAGAAAATAATTTACAAACCCTTAAAAATAATTAAATGACATACTGGATTAACCAGGGCTAGATGCGTTCCGTTTTCTAAATTTGAATTCATTTACGTTTTCCCCTTTCCTCTTGCCAGAAACAAGAAAAATGGAAACTTAGAAAGTAAAATCCTAATTCATTCACTATGATACCAGTTTATACTTTGCCGGCTGCAAGGAAAAGATTGCTGTAGACGAGGCCGTATTCTGAAGCACTGGTGAACTTACAAGAATCAAGAATTCTTTTGTCGAAAATATCTACTTCTAGCCTAACCTTTCTTATCCCATTTGTCATTATTAAGGCGGAATTCTGACAATGGTATCCTCAGAATTTTCCAACCCCGCCTAGTGCAGTGTGCCTGTTATTTTTCCAACCTGTAAGAATATTGAGGAAATTGTGCTTGAAGCTAACCTTCAACAGTTGTTAAGTCTGAAAACTGCAAGTATATCTGATCTACTCACAAACAATAACTTTCTATTATACTTAATTTGATATTTCTGGCGTCAAGATGTCAAATTAAAGAATAATATAAATCAAAAATATGTGTCGAAATGCATTTTCCCTTGTCTACAAGAGAATAGAAAGTGTAGATCTATAAGAGAAGACCAGAAAACATTCATGATCAAATAAAAAGAAGATACAACGGCCGGAGAATAAAAAATGCAATGCTCCTCATTTTAAATTTTATTTTAAAAAAGTTAAATTAAAAATAAATTGTTAAAAAATTTGCGTTTTGGTTTATAATTCAACAAAATTTAAATTCACAGAGTTGTCTTTAAATACTTTTCAATTTAAAACGCAGTTACCGGCAAAAATTTAGAAGAGGAAATGTGAAGATTATGTTAATTGGTCAAATTGCGATCGAAAGTCACAACTTTCTGGAATAAGGACCGAACAGATACATCTTCATTAAAAATGAGGGGAAAAAGTTCAACTTAAACATTTGAAAGTCTCAAATAAAGAAACGAAGCACCTGTGACAACTCTAATTTTCTGAATTTTATATCTTGGAAACCTGGTGTTTTAAACCTTTGACAATTCAAACTTGGACTATTTGATTTGGCATGCAGAATACAAAGTTTGAAATTTCAAAACTCTAAGACATCGGGTTTTATAAATATAGGGATTAAAAAATTAGAGTTTGTGATAAGAACTCAGTTCCTTTGCATTAAAAAAGTGAGCTGGCTCCAAATACTAATTATAGGGGCTGTCATTGTAATTGCATGTTGCCCTTTATTTATCAATGTTGTGGAAGACATCGTCATTTTTCTAACTTTACAAGTGTTTAATTCTGAAAAGGAAATGAGTCTTTGCCAGAAACTCTGATTTTCTAATCCCAGTATATTTGCAACTCAATTTCCAAGATATTTCAATCTATGAATTAGATCAAATAATCAAAGTTAGTGATATCAGGTTGCAAAATACAGAGATTAGAAATGTTGAGTTCGTGGAAAAAAACTTAATTCCTTCACAATGAAACCACAATTAAAAATACTAAATTTTCAACAAGAAGAAAATGCATTTTTTATCAGACAAAGCTTTAATCCGGGTACCAATGAGAATTCAGCATGCCCCTCTATAAGCGAAGGGGTAATTTAAGAATTCGTAAACGGTCCCTTTAAGATTAAAATATTATGAAACATGTCTCTTATTCTAACCTTCTGCCTATCTTTACAAAATGGCATGAGAGCTGATCTGAATAATTGATCAGGTTCAAGGAAAGAAGCAAGGGGGAGGGAGGGGGGAAATTAGGGAATGGGGGAGGAAGGAAAAGGGGAGAGGTAGGATGGAGAGGAAAGAGGTAGGATGGAGGGGGGAGGGAGGGTGAAAAGGGAAAGGGGGAGGAAGGAACAGGGGAGACTTTGCATCTATGTTCTTTGTCATCATTTCACCATGCAATCTATACTCTTACTCATTACTTTGCATCTATGTTCTTTGTCATCATTTCACCATGTTTATGTCAAAAATCACTAACATTAATTTATATTTTTGCATATGGGATTTTTGCATTAAAATGTTAAAAATAATTCTGATATTTAGCAGAAGTAATGCTTATAACAACAAGATTAAGGTTCAAAATTTAAACTTTTAAAAATAACATTTATCAAAAAAACAAGAAAAATATATGCAAAAAGGGGATAAGGAAATAGAAAGGGAGGTATTGATCAAAAGGATGGAAAAGCGAAGTATGGGAAGATATATTTCAGATGAAGGGAGAATGATAGGATCAGGGGGGGAATTTACTTTAAAGGTAAAAAAAAGATGAAAAGGGGGGAACTAATTAATAAGGGAGAGGAGGTACAGGGTGAAAACGGGCTAAAATTAGAATTATATAGTTGAAGGTGGGATCCGTACTCATATACTTATCTACCCTCCTACCCCTTTCATTTTATCCCTCTTTATACTAGGAATATACCCATTTTTTTTCTTTAAATTTTGTTATATTCCGACAATCAAAAGAACTGTGAATAACATTATAGATTAAAACGTTGTTTCTTAAATTAGTTGACACTTTTTTTGACACCCTCTGAAGGTTTCCGGTAGTTGAACAACTTTTATAAAATCCTAATCTACAAAATCATTAATTTTCTAAATAATTTAACTTTACATAATCCTACAAAAGCCTAACATATGAAATATAAAGGGACGGTTACGAAAATTTACCGTGAATGAGTGAGTGAGCCATACCATGCATCGAAATCTATATTTAGACCTACTTACAGTGATTGGATTTCATTATTGTATAGCTCTTTGGAAAGCCCATAAGCAACTAGATTGAAAAATTTTTGCAAAGAAATTTTACACAGATTTTTGCACCTACGCCTTTCTAGGGAACTTGCACATTTTTAGTTTTTTCTTGAATTCACATCTAAGTTTTAAAAATTTTGAAAATATTTTTGCAGATTTGAAATTGCTGGGTCAAGGGCTTTTCAAAAAAGTATAATTTGTTGCAATTTGCGCAATTACTTTTTTTTACAAAATTTTTGCTTAATGACTAGATTTCGCAATTTGACCCCCCCCCCCCCCCAGGGAACCAGTCATGAAACCTGACGTCAGGGTAAATAGGGTTAAAACCTCTTGACAAATGTAAAACTTGCCTTATTTTGCATTATATAAATCCAATATTAGAAAATTAGGAAGGATATCCTATTTATTCCTAAACGAAGATGTATAGAGTCGGATGTCACTCTTTTAATATAAAGTAGCTTGAAATTGAGTCCCTGTAATGTTTGATGATAGATGCTTATTTGAACTGATCTAAATACTGAATAATCGATTATTTTAGAGAATATATGTAGAGAAGATTAATTATTCATTTCACCCTGCAATCTATACTGTTACTCATTACTTTGCATCTATGTTCTTTGTCATCATTTCACCATGCAATCTATACTCTTACTCATTACTTTTTCTTTGTCATCATTTCACCATGCAATCTATACTCTTACTCATTACTTTACATCTATGTTCTTTGTCATCATTTCACCATGCAATCTATACTCTTACTCATTACTTAGCATCTATGTTCTTTGTCATCATTTCACTGTAAGTTTTATATTTTTATTCTAAATATGCTACAGAAGTTTATTTAACTCATGAGTTTAGTATTTTTCACAAACTAACCAATTTTCACGGCTTGGAAATAAAAAAAGTAAATGCGCGAATTACTATTATTTCTGCAGGATTTTAACATGTTGCATGCAGGCTTTTACACTGGTCCACTGATTTTCATATTAAGATATTTATCTTTAGAAATTAGTTCACTTTCCAACCAGAATATACATTCAAATATTAAACAGGAAACAGAAGATTGTGTGACGGAAAATTATTATTTATTCATTAGGTCAAAGATTTCAGTATATTATATATAGACTTAACTCTGAAAGAAGATAATTTGAAATTTTTAGATGTTTTAAAATAGTTTCTCTTATAAAGTTTATTATAAAGAGCGATCTGAAGCTTTTGAAAATAATAGGGAAATTCTGATAAGAATGGTTAATTTTGAATTCTTTGCGAGTTATTTGTTAAAACTAATTTTTCATTTTTCAATTCTATTTCCAATTTCTAAAGATAGGATTAAAAATTACTTTCGACATGTTTAGCCTATTGTAGGAAACCTTAAAAATCTGGGGGTCATAACCCTATTTAGTCTGAGAAAGCCATTGGTAAATAATCTGCCAAAAAAAAATTTGAAAAAATCAAAATATTTATTGCGAAATCTAATTATAAAGCAAAAAATGTGCAAAACAAGTTCGCAAATTGTAACAAATTAAACATTTTGAAAAGAAAATCTGTATGCAAAAAAACTATAAAATGTTGAAATCCAATGACTGGAAGTAGGTCTAAATATAGATTTAGTCAGATGTAGTAAAAATAAAGCATTTAGGCAGCCTGCCTGAGAACTCAGGCAGTAGGTATAAAAGCCCAGATTTTAGCCTTAAGTGAGAAGAATGTGTTATTAGTTAGAAAAGCCAGAAAATTTGAGCTTCATAGCTCAAATACTTTTTGAGTTATTGCAAAAAACGATAGGGGGTCAAATCACCCCCCTCCCCCGGCCAAATAGGGTTAATCTATGTAAAGCTGTGGTCCTACAGACATTTTGTTAAATTTATGTGTGAATTGTATGTTGAGATGTTTTCAATTATGTAAATTTCAGATCTGTAGTAATTGTGGCTGTAAAGAAGACTAAGACTAACTTAGATGCCTTTTCTAATATTCTTTAAACTGTCCTATTAAAAAATGAATCAGTAAGTGAAGTGATAGTGTAAATTTGAAGTGAAAAGAAGAAAACAAATCTGGGGGCACAACCCCATCCCAGCCTTTTGTAGGGTTAACTAACAAATGTAGAATTTACATTAAAATGTAAAATTTCTATTTGTGTAGAATACATTTATTTGAGGTTGAAGAAATATTCCTCTTACTAGGATAAATGAAAAGAAAATGCAGATTGTTTTGTCTAATTGTTTAAAGGAATTATACATGTAATTTCAAAGGACCCCCCAGTTTAATATTTGTATTCTCGATTCACAACTGTACCCTTTAAACCTTTATTTGAGAAACACTGAGGAAGATATCATGCATGCAAATCCACAAGGCACATTGATAGATAAATACACTTATCTACCCTCCTACCCCTTTCATTTTATCCCTCTTTAGTTGTAAAAGTTTTAAAAATGTTTCGTCATAATAAAGGACAGTTTTAGACAGTTTTGTGTCTTAAACATAACACCTTGTGTACACACCTCAACTTAACCCTAGAAACCAGAAGGATGGGTGGGTGCCTGTTGCCTTTCTTTTCCTTTTTTAATGCATTTGATCTAGAGCACTGAATTATCTACCGCTGGTTCAAATCCTGAATCTCTGATTCAAAGTTATGGATTCATGAGGATTTGAATCGGTGATACTAAAGATTCAGGATTTGAACCGACTGTAGGTAGTTTAGCAGCCTCTCCAATTCATAAAATTCGGTCCCTTCTCTTATTTAATCTCGTGACTTTTGGTTGTATTAAAAAACATTTTTGAATGCCTTAAGTACTAATGAGACTGCTTGGCATAACAAATGCTTCTCCATGTCATACAAAGCCTATAATATTCCAAAAAAATATCCTCAGATCTGAATTAATAACTCAGGCTTTCTCGTAATTTTACAGATTTACATATTCTTTTCGTAATTTTAAACTATTGTTGGAATTGGTTTCGTTTTTGGTTTTATACGTACAAAATCTGCGAAACTTTTAATCGTTTATTTTTTATCAATTTTACAGGAAAAAGAAACACAAAATATTGCTACTGGAACAAGAAGTGCGTCCCAACCTAGAAGCACGTTTCCATATATTTTGATCATGAGAATGATATTTTTCCAAATATGAGAAAGGAAAGGGTTGTTGGATAGGTCTGGCCAGGGATTTATTCTGTTATTAAATATTGTGAAAGGATTGAAGAATGAAGATAAAATATAATTCATCTTTTCGTCTCAACCCTTCACACTTTAATTTGACGGTATTCTATCATATATTTTACCAAAGTATTTTTATCTCAGTTTTTCGGAGTAAACATTATTTTTGGCTACTTGAGCGTATAGTTATACTATATGTATATAGGACTAGCTACTGCTAGTCATAGTTAGTCCTACCGTTTTTTCCGCCCTTTAGGCAAATCGGTCCAGAGGTTTCTGAGTTATGATGGGACGTACAAACAAACAAACAAACACCCAAACAGAGACTACAACTTTACACTAAACTAGGTTGGGAACCCAGCGTTGCCCAGGGAACTCCCAGCGACGACCTGCTCAACTAAGAATCTCAAAACCAAGCTAAGGACATTCCCGTGGTTCTCCCGAGTTCCCCAATCAAGGGTTCCATGAGTTATGATTGGAAAAACAAACAGACAGTCAGTCAAACAGAGCTTACAACTTTATACAATATATATAGATATATAGATACCCTGCACCCTATATATACCCTTTACACCACTTATAGTATACTTTGTAAACTGTTCAGTAATTAACTGCATGATGCTCTGTATCCTACAAGTATACTCTGTACACTACAAGTATACTCTGTACACTACTAGTATAATCTGTACACTACTAGTATAATCTGTACACTGCAAGTTTACTCTGTACAATACAAGTATACTCTGTAAACTACTAGTATACTCTGTACACTACTAGTATACTCTGTTCACTACTAGTATACTCTGTACACTACTAGTATACTTTGTGCACTACTAGTATACTCTGTACACTACTTGTATACTCTGTACACTACTAGTATACTCTGTACATTACTAGTATACTCTGTACACTACTTGCAGTATACTCTGTACATTACTAGTATACTCTGTACACTACTTGTATACTCTGTACACTACTTGTATACAAGTAGTGTACAGAGTATACAAGTAGTGTACAGAGTATACTACTAGTATACTCTGTACACTACTTGTATACTCTGTACACTACTAGTATACTCTGTACACTACTATAGTATACTCTGTACACTACTTGTATACTGTGTACCCTACTATAGTATACTCTGTACACTACTTGTATACTCTGTACCCTATAAAGAACTGCACAGTATATGGGAGATGGCGGCAAATATCCGTCCAACCATTCTTCAGAGATTATCTCCGCTTGAATGCAAGGTCGTGTGTCCGGTGTATTAGGATATACCCGGAGCTAGGACGCATCCGCCGGAGGGAGGTTAGATTACGGAGGATGGAAAACAACGGGAAATCTAGGATAGAACATATGATCCAACATGTTAGCAGATCACATGTACCCTTTTATTGGAAATGAACCGAACTTTTTGAGTCAAAAATTAAGCATCTAAGTAATATATTTTTATGTTTATGATTTCATTGTTATTTTGAGCTTGGGACCCCTAATAATCGGCGAAAATGAGAGATCTATAATTTCTAGGCGCCTTTAAAGGGAGAGACCAGCTAGGTAAAAAATTTGAAGTGAGAGTACAGTATTATAGAGAAAAATTTAAGGATTCATTTGATAAGAATGAGGCACTTTTACGGTGTAATATTTTTAAGATTTAAAGCGTATATGGGTTTATAAAATTTCACCAAAAGGGATGGTCAGCTGAGACAAAAAGTATTCAAAAATGATCTAATAATTCAGCCGAAGATTGTAAAAACAATTCCACTGTTAACAAAATTGTTGTTTGGGAACAGGTTAAGAAAATAAATTATCTCTAATCTTCAAAAAATTAATCTTATCTAGTTTTCGGTTTCTGTAATAATTGATTGTTTAAAAAAATTTATTCATAGATTTCTTGGAATTTTATTGAAAAGATGACATTGAAGAATTTGAAGAGGGCTGCAAAAAAATTTTTAGAGAATAAATAGAAAAACTTAATTTAATGTTAACAAATAAATGATTGACTCTACCATTGATTTCTTTACAAAAATTTAAGTTCGTTAATTAGATCGACCCCTACCACCACTGTATACACATAATCTAAACAGTTTGTTTTTAATCTTTGTGACAGAAAAAATCTCAAGGAATAATTATTGTCTTAAAACATTTTTTTTAAAGTGAATATTCGCAAATTATCTTTTTTCCATCTCATAATCTGAGTTCGTTTCCCTTATGTCCATTTGACAGCCAAATTTTTGTTTTTAAATCTTTTTTGTTAGTTTATTTTCTTGTGGTTTTTAATAATTTTTAAACATTTTTTATCGATCTTGATGGGTACTTTAGTTAAAACTTGACGAGGGTCAAAAAATGTGGAACTAACATTTACTTTTTTACTATACAGAGGTGTGGTCCATCACCGAAATTTGAATCAATTAAATTTTACTAAAAATTCCCCAATATATTTAAATAGTTTTAATACAAATCTTATTTAACTAGTGTCTTTATATTTTTCCTAAACATTGTTTATAATTAGTATTTTCACCTTTTGACATTAGTTCAATAATATCGAAGGTTTAGGTTTGAATAAAAGAAGAAAAATATGAAAACAAAATATGAATAATCCGATGCAAAGCTGTCAAGTAAAACCTGTTCTAGATCTAAATCTATTTAGTTTCAAGGTAACAAGGGACTCCTGGCAGGACAATCATACCTTTTAAAAAGATTGTAATCGTAATTTCAAGTAACCCTTCATG
The DNA here is from genome assembly GCF_000591075.1 of Eurytemora carolleeae. NCBI lineage: Eukaryota > Metazoa > Arthropoda > Copepoda > Calanoida > Temoridae > Eurytemora > Eurytemora carolleeae. The sequence continues at coordinate 116,282 of NW_019396716.1, forward strand.
CAAAGATGGCAATGCTTAACTTACAATGATACCCATCAAAACCTTCTACTGATCCATATTGTGGAAGATTTTAAGTCGGTTTTCTAAGCTTTAAAGTGTTTAAATCTTATAATTCATATATGTTTTCTTGCATAGAAATGAGCAAGTCGCTTTTGTAAAGAAACATCAATGGAAAATAATGATCAGTTTTCAAAAATATTAGACATACACAATAAAAATAACTAAATAAAGCTTTTAGGGTTACCTCCGTGAAGCAGTAATTGCCATCTTTGCATGGAGTGGAGGGTCACTTTAAAGGGAGTGTTCGCGAAAAATAATAAGCTTACGGCGAAAAATAAGCGCTTTTGATCGCTACTAATCTTATTTCTATCTGTTGCGTCTATAAGGAGAAAATTGTTAAAAACGACTAATGCTGAAAAACACAAATTCAGAAAGTTGCAACATTCAACTCGTAACACTCCCTTTTACGCACACAGTCCCTTTAAAAGGCTAGGTAGAAGGAGGCGTTTGTCCCCCCCCCATCCCCCCCCCCCTACTTTATTTGTTCAAAGTCTAACCACTCCTTTTTTAATAATCACCATAAAACTTTTGGACTTTTGATAAAAGAAATTTAGTAGATAATTAAAACATATATTTTTTTATTTTTATCTTCAGGGACTTATCTCCCTTTATAAGGGTAAGGTAACAATTCTATTCAAGATATTTAGTTTTTTTGCATTACAAGTATGAACATAATATTTGCTATTTAGTTAATCAATTTTGCAAACTTTTTGGATAATTTTTTTATTATTAAAATAAATCTTAAAAGCAACTTTAAAAATTAGAAGAATTTTCATATTTTGTATATCTCAAAAAAATCTGCTTTTATTGTAAAATTTTTGAACCATTTGAACAGTTCTAAGTTTCGACTTGCTTTTTGTTATGAACATTGAACAACCCTATTTAAAATCAATGTATTTTATGTAAACTAAACCTGAGGTTTGTTAGACTATGGTTAGGTATATTTTGGTTAAAATCAGAGTTCTGGAAAGCATATTTAAACAAACAGAGAAAACAAGCGGAATAAACAAACCTTCTTCTTCTTTAGCAAACTTCAAAACAGAACATACATACAGGGTTAGCACGGGCAGACGTAGTACATTTGAATTTCCGAGCCGGGTCAGCCTTTCCAGTCCCAGTTTGTACTGTATCACCCAGACATTGGGTAAATAGGACTAGCCGGTGCAAAAAGGTTGACGCGGTCAGACTTTAGGTTGAATTTACTTTTACTAAAGGGTCAGAGGTGCATGTTGTTAGCCACTTACGCTACTTTATTACTTAATTATGCACTGTTAATTATAAATAACTAAAAGACAATTTTCTATCTAAACTATAATATTTATTTTATTGAGTTTAAAACAAAAACATATGTCACTAGGTGGTGGTAGGGCTGGGCAACGATTTTATTAAAAACGGAAGATTTTTTGAATTTTGAAAAATTCCGATAACGGATCAGTTATCGGAAAATCCATATCGAAACATTAACGGTCATTTGTGGGCCTATATGTTAAGTGGGGTTAAAAGTGCCAGAGTGCCCACCCCTATACCTACAAATTAGATTCTCAAGAAAAGGAACAAAGGACAAATATGAATAGTTACAAGTACTTAAACCTTCTCTTGTTAACAATTTTTTTAAAAAGTTATTTTTCGTACTTTATGCTGTAACAACTAAAGTAAATGTGTTAACGTAAATTTTATTCAATTTTTAATGTATATCGATTAACTTAATTTGATATTTAGTCTCTTAAAAACGACGAAAGAATGTACAATATATCGGCCAAGAAAAGGTCTCTAAAAATCTCACGCAAATTTGTTTAATTTCATTACAAGAATTAGCATATGACGTAAAAGGGTGTTTGTGCGCCCCCTTCAGATTTTCTTCATTATTTACAAAACTACTTCATTGATTGGTTCTTATATGTATAATATTGTAGATTTACTGTTTAGTAAATAAATTTAAAAACAGTTTAAGGAAAGCAAGCAACGATTGCCAAAAAAACTTTGATAAGTAAGTATTTCCTATCGATTTTTATAAATCGCTAATTATCAGAAAACTTTTTCATTCTTTGCACTTGCTTTTTGTAAAAATTTGATTGATTGATTATAATCAAACTTAGATAGATAGATAGATAGATAGATAGATAGATAGATAACGTGTATTGCTAGAATACATGTATCTGTTACAGAACGAGTTTACAATTACAAATTGATGATTATATTAACAGTACAAGTATAAAGCAATTAGGTGGAAAAAAAACTCTTGGCTGTTTTGATTATTTTTTCCACATAATTTCAAAAATGATAACAAAACATTTCAATTAAATAGATTTAACGAGAACTATTAGAGATCAGGGTGCGATTTTATCTTATGCAAAATAGTTTATAGTTATATTTGATTAGAATAACTAGTTTAAAGTAATTTTCTGACATGTACACAACAAATATCAAAGCATATTAAAACATATCTAGTTAGTTTTACATGAATAGCAATTCGGTTTATAATTTTCAAAAAGAGAATTTAGTAGTCTATTTTTAAATATACTTAGAGAGTTGCTTCTTTTTAAGTCAAGAGGCAGGTTATTCCACATCTTAAGAAGATGTAAGTCACGGGGGACTAGGGTTAATTTGAATTCGAACCGGACCTACCCCTTGTACAGACCTTAGTGACAAGTGGCAAGTACCGCCCAAATCCTATCCTATGTCGGCTCGGTTTTAACTTTGATGGCACGGCCAGACTTTTTACATTCCCTATTTAACCTACCTACCTATTTAACCTTGCTGTGAAGTGCAGATTAAGTATTAAAATGTGGTAAAATAATTTTTTCAAACTTATTAGTTTTCTACGTTTAAATTTGATTCAATAAATTTGCAATTTAAACCTTCTTTTTACATAATTGAGGAAGCTTTCAAAAATTATCAATTTTACGATCCAAAATCCTCCCCCTCCCTCCCCCCCGTGTAACCTCTCTTAAAATCTAAGTTTTTCAAGAAAGTAAGATAATAAAAAAATTAATCAATGATTCTTTCCAAGATTTTTTTTGATGGCTTCCCGTTCCCTGATCAGCTCAGGGTTTTGTTTTGATAAAGCTGGAGGAATAAAAAGATATTACCACCAGGGATCAACATTTTTCCACATTATATTTTTATCAGAAAAAAATGTTTAAATAATTTCAGAATTAAAAAAAAGAAGATTTTTTTAAAATTTTTTTAAGTGTTGTATTTATTCCTGAATGTTTAATCTTAGCGGATTATTATATATTTCACTTGTAAGGATTTATTCTCAGATTTAGACAAATATTCACAGACAGATAGTGACGGACATACAGTCACAGATAGTTAGTCACTTACATGATAGAAAATCACATATAAGTGGTCATTGGACATAGATAAATAGTACGCGTAACTACAGACGGATTGTTGTAGATAGATAGTCAAATATTGATATTCACAGACAGATATTGTCACAGGAATATTTTACAGATAAATAATCACAGATATATAGTAACATCTATATAGGATCTTAGATAGTATAGTTACTGATGGATAGTCAGATATTTAGTCATAGCTAGATAGGATCATAGAAAGAGAGAGAAATTGATATATAGCCACAGATAGATAGGATCATATGTAGATAGTAACAGATACATAAATAATCACAGATAGACAGGATCATAGATAGACAGTAACAAATAGATAGTCATAGATGGATAGTAATTGATATATAGTCACAGATCTATGAAAGGATTAGATAGGTAGTAACAGATAGATAGGATTATAGATAGATAGTAACTGATATAAAAATAGTCACAAATTGAAGTTACAGGTTTGATCAGTAAACTAAGAAGCTAACGAATTAATAGACTGATAAACAAACTGAAAAAACTGACTAACAATTTGAAAGAATAGCTGATAAAACTAATCACCAAACTGATTAAATTTAAAACTGAAAACAAACATAGAGACAAATTAGTGAACATCCAAACTGACAAACGAAATTGCATACTGACATACAAACCAGCAGACTGACTATCAAATTTACAAACTGATAAACTGACTAACAAACACCATTCTGATTATACAACGAATCGACTAACAATTGACTAAAATCCGGAAAAAAACGGCTGAATGACTAACAAACTGACTGAAAATCTATTAATCTAAACTGCTGATTAAAAAACTGAAAGACTTATTTGGAAACTGAAAGCTGACTAGCAAACGGATAGACTTGTAATAATTATGTAATCATGCTAGTAATATCTTATTTATCTATGTTCGTTTATCTATCTTATCATGTTTCATGATGACCCTGACTGGCCATTACGGTCAGTTTAATTTCACCTGTAAATCTATATATAAATTTGGCTTGTCTGTGTGTTTGTTTGTTTGTCTGTCTGTCTGTTTGTATCCAATAAACGTCAAAACGGCTGAACCGATCGGGCCCAAATTTTTGTGGGACATCTAGGGACCCCAGGGAAGGTTTATGAAAAATCAAAATTTCAAATATTTGTCTTAATCAAAATTCGATCGTCATTAAATTTTTAAAAATTTTGAAAATCCACGAAATTTTTTGTGAAAATCCGCGAATTATTTTTGTTTTGTTTTACGATGTACACAAAGAGAACATGTTCACAATTAATTTAGAAGATGGGCGCGAAGCGCCCTCTAAGGCTAGTCTATATATAAATTTGGCTTGTCTGTTTGTTTGTTTGTCTGTCTGTTTGTATCCAATAAACGTCAAAACGGCTGAACCGATCGGGTCCAAAATTTTATGTGGGACATGTAGGGACCCCAGGGAAGGTTTATGAAAAATCAAAATTTCAAATATTTGTCTCTATCAGAATTCGATCGATTTTACGATGTACACAAAGAGAACATGTTCACAACTAATTTAGAAGATGGGCGCGAAGCGCACTCTAAGGATAGTAAAATAAATTAGTTCAATACGATTTGTTGATTAACACGGACGTATACGGAGCCTTGAGTTTTGGCTAGAGATAGAGTCAGTGAGATTCTAATTAGACTTTGAGTGTAGTTATCGTTGCAATATCTCGGATCTAGATATCTTACAGACTATCTAGTAAACTAACAAACTGACAGACTGACTAACAAACAGACTGACTAACAAACTGACAGACTGACTAATAAACAGACAGACTGACTAACAAACTGAAAGACTGACTAACAAACTGACAGACTGACTAACAAACTGACATACTAACTAAAAACCTAATCATCTGACAGACTGACTAACAAACTGACAGACTGACTAACACACTGACAGATTAACTAACAATTTGACAGACTGACTAACAAACTGTCAGACTGACTAAAAAACTGACAGACTGATTTACAAACTGACAGACAAACTAACGAACTGACAGGCTAACTAAAAACCTAGTCATCAAAAAGACTGACTAACAAACTGACAAACTGACTAACAAACTGACAGACTAACTAACAAACGGACTGCATGACTAACAAACTGTCAGACTGACTAAAAACTGAGTGACTGACTTACAAACTGACAGACAAACTAACGAACTGACAAACTGACAGACTGACAAAACATGTTGATATATTAATAATTCTGGAAGCGGCGAGGAGAATAATTCCCCTTATATTGATATATTTACATGAGTTAAGAGCTGAAGCATGGCATACTCAACCTTCTCTAATATCATATATATTTATATATTTTTATCATATTCAGTTATATATATGGATATATTCAGTTGTCAGTCATTAAGCAACCAATTAAGAACTCATTAGAACATATTACATCTATGTAGCGTGTGAACCCAGCTTTGACTGGAAACTAAGTGTTACCTTTCAAAGTCAGCAGATACAAAATAGGCCTTTTAAAATTATCTCGTGGTTCCACCAAGTTCCTTAGTCAAATTTTGAGGCAAATTGGTCTAGGGGTGCATACATGATAAAAATTACCAAACGAAAATTATTAATTTAAATGTATAGATCCTATACATGTCTCAAGTTTACAGCAAAGAACAAAAAAATGTACCTAATAATTTTTGACTGAAATGCATACGAAATATTCTCAATTAACATTAATTTTGAAAAAAAAAAGTAAAAATTATAATTTTCCTTACCGGAACAGCTTAATTTCAAGGGACCCCCATGTATAAAAAGATGGCATTGTATCAATCGTATACTTGTCGTTGTCTGATCAAGATCATGATCTAAAATGTCACGTTTTTGTTTTCATTCCTTGTTTCTCTGCAAAAGTAACGCGCGCATTTCTTGCTTTTAAAAAATAATGGAAAAATTATCTTAAGCACTATTTGAGCAAGAAAAACGGTGGATATCTTCTGCATGTAAAAATGAGAATAAAGTTTTAAATAAAACTGTTGTAAATCGGGCAATCCGCAATGTCTCTTAGCATGGAAGAGCACTTAAACTTGCGCGCTATAGTACTTTAAAAATCTGCCTGTCTGATTCACAACATGAATGTTCACATTATTTATTACATATGATAAAGGTTCACATTATTTTTGTACACAAAAGAACACCAATTTCGACATGCATCCTTAGATCAAGGTTTTGCAAAGGTTTATAAATGTAAATCACGCACGCAGCGCAAAATAAAAATTTTTCTCGTTTGATTGAAATCTTATAAGTTTTCAATCAAAAATTCAATTTTTTCCAGCATAGGCATAAGGCAACAAAAATTATCTATGCATGCAAACACAGCCATTTTGATATATGCACACCAGTTATTTTCTGCAAAATATTATTCTCAAACATGTTGGATACCAGAATTAAAACCATATTTATTTTTAAAATCTTCCAGTAAATATAATTCCCTGTATAAGAGTTTAATGTTTTGTACTGCTATTTGTGAAGCTTTTGTCACTGCCCTGTCTTACCCTATAGGTCTTCAGACATGAAATAGTTTTAGTTAGAAACTTAATATATTGATCGACGGATAGATAGATAGATAGATATATAGAAAGATAAATAAATAGATTAATAGATAGCTAGATAGATAGATATATAGAAAGATAGATAGATAAGAATAGTGAGATCTACTAACCTCCAAGATTCTAATTAAATATAAAATCCTAGAAAACTTAATCAGTAAGTTACTCAAATCTTACAAATTAGCAATCAAGTCATTTCCTCTTTTAGTCCTTTGGGCCATGACACCCCACCCCCCCCCCCCCCATCTATCTTTTTATCTATCTATTTATCTATTATCTACCTAGCTGAAAAACTACGTTTTCCATATCCCAATAAGCCAAAAAACGTTCTCAAAACGTTAGATAACAATCCTTTCAGGACTCATTCACTAACGTAACTATTTTATAACGTGAAAACAAACCCACTTTAATGTTGAATTTACAATATTATGTTACATTATCTAACGTTGCATTCAACGTTAAATAACGTTAATTAATGTTAATTAATATATATATTTATCGTTATCCAACGTAAATCTTAAGGAATATTCAAATTCTTAAACCAAAATGTTGAAAACTTGATGATTGCGAGCACAATGTTCCTTTAAATCCATACAACTAATTCCACAAATTTCTTAAATCCATTTATATCAATTAATTTCAATTCCACCCATGCCCAGTATTCTTCTACACAAATTCATCCCATCTTCATTCCTTCATCTGTAATCATCTAAATCGACACTCATGCATACAATTTGTCTATAACTTCAACAATTACATATTAAATATCTGCTCTACTTTATTTATACCTGTTACAGGACTGACTAAGTGGAACTTCTATTTATAAAAAAATCGAGAATTTGCTGACATTGATTCTAATGAAAACATCAATTTACTCCAAATGACAGGAATTTTAAAACATTTTATTTACCAAAATGTTTGTATTGAATTTTTCTTATATCAATTCTTTAAAAAATTATTAAATATTTTTAAATTCTCGCTTTAAAATGCATTTAATACAGTTGAGGTTTCGTGAATATTAAGTCCCAGACTTTCTGTTACGTAAAAATAAACCTACAAGTAACGTTACTAAAATGACGTTATTTAACGTTAATGAATAATGTTATTTAACATTATCAAATAACGTTATTTAACGTTAACAAATCACGTTATTTTACGTTTTCTAACATTCTGTACCGTTACCATTATTAGTAGCGTTACCCCTAACGTTATGAATTAACGTTACTTGGTTTGCAGGAAAATTGAAAAAAAAATCTTTTTGTACTGTAACAAAAATGCTTTTTAACAGAAATTAATATTCCAACGAATTTTGTTTGGCAATTTTAAAGAGAAAAAAGAGAGAAATTAAAAAGGACTGGTATAAATTGTGTTAAAATGAAGCTGGAACCAGGTTTCATAATTAAATAGATTATAAAAGATTGCCCCAGGCTCTCTCTAGTATTTAAAGAAAGAACTAGAACAGGAGATCTTTCCCCTCACATTGATATCTATATTCTTATATTTTAAGATTTTAGATAATTCTAGGATTTTTAAGCGTTTCACTCATTGCTTTAAGCACTTGATGACTTTTAGGCTGCTCGTTTTTCTTTGTTATTGTGAAACTCAAAATGTTGTGAATTTTTCTGTTAAAATTTCTGAAATTTTATAAACTGACATTTTTTTCCCCGACAACTTTTCACTTTTAACCGTTCATAAACCCAGATCGGGGTCATGTTAATTTACACAAGAAATTTGGCTCGATCGGTTATAGATCGGTTAAGGATCGGTAAAGGATCAGCTCAAGATCGGTTGAGGATCAGTTAAGGATCGGTTAAACCATTTTACGTTTATGGGATGCAGACAAATAGGAAAACAAGACAACACTTTTAAATAGATAGAAAAGAAAATGATATGAACGCCCAAAACTAGAAAAAAGTTGACAAATATTTCTTTTTTTATCAATACAACAAGCACGTGTTGCTTCATTTTGATTTCTCACACAAAAAAAGATTGATTATAATTTTTCCAATTACTTTTTTTCAACTAAGCTAAAGTCAAGTGCTATATATATTTCTAAAATGTATATAGCACGTATATAGGGCTACATAAAAAGTTTTGTAAGTTATGGAGGTAAATCACAGGCCAAGGCGTTGCAACACTTGAAAGTCGACCCAGTCTTTTTAATTTATGCAAACTTTTAGTTCAGTTTGGATATATCTGTTTTATGCAGCAAATATTGAGACATTTGATGTTTGGTATTTTCTTTATTGTAAGAAAGAAAATATAATAATAAATCAGCAAAGCTAATTGTTCTCCTATTCATCAAACTCGAGATTCACGAACATCGTTTAAACTCTAAAACACTTTTTGAACGGCTTATTATGAAATTATTGTTTTTCCAAGCATAGTATTATAAAAAGAGTTGTCACTGATTATTAATGCCTTTAAAATATACAAGTCTAAACAAGCTCAGGCAGGAAGGGAGTGACAAATGAAACTTATTTAAAGTTTTGACTTGGGATTAAACAAAGTTTTAAATAAATAATTCCGCATTTTAATATTTTAAACATTTTCTTCAACTTAAATTTTTACCAAAACAAATTTCCAGTTTCTTTCTCTTTTCAACATAAAAACTGAGAAGAGCATGATGAAAATGAAAACTAAAGAAAAATCTATTTTCATCGGAATAGGAAAACCGTTGTACGCAAATTCCACATTTTGTACACTTATTTGCCCCCCCCCCGCAAATTCCGCATTTTTGCGTATTCCTTATGAAGAAAAAATCGGAATTCCGCGGTAAATATATTTCGCGCCAAATATTTTTTGCTTGGAATTGCGCATTGTTTGCCCTTGCTTCCGCAAAATTAATTTTTCATAGACAGCGGTATTTCGCAAAAAAAGTTTGCGGAATACGCAATCAAACTTGTGCATTTTTATTTTTATTTTATTTTTGTTACATTTTTAACACAACCATTTTAGAAAGTGTAAATCAATTTTGATACTTTAAAAAAATGTACGGTTTTATCCATCTAGCTCTAAATCATGCCGCCTTCTCGGCATTGAAATCAAAATAATTGCTTTCTTTTCTGGTGTTTCAAGTGAACTAATTAGTGAGAAGTAATGAGAAGCCAACAGTTTTATCTCTATCAGCTTTAATCTATTTACGATTATTTATATTTGGTTCTGTTTACAGGTTTCCTCAAGGGATTTGTCTTATTAAAACTTTTCTTTCCCAGGAATAGAATAATTGTAGGAACATGGTCAATTCTCTAAATATAGCAGTTTCTCATACAGAGTATTGATTCATTTTGTCAGGGCTCCATTTCTTTACTCCTGTCATACCGAGGAAATAATGGATTTTAGTGTGCAGAAATATGGAAAAGCCATTTTAATTTTTTTAATTCTGAGTTATTGGACATTTCTAGAACCTGTTTGTAAACTCCGGTTTATTTCAAGTACCAGGAAGACTTTAACACAGCTAGAGCAAGCTGTACAGTACACTTACAGAAAATGTATAGCAAACCGGGACGGTACGCCAAATGTAAGATCCTCTTCCAGTGCAATGTATGTGGCTGAAAGTAAAATTCTTTTATTTTATGCAATCTTAAATTATGTTACTGGAAAGATTTTTTTTTTGTTTTATCACGGTCATTCAAACTAGGACTATATTTCTGTGAATTTAATTAAAAAGCTCTCGGCTTTCTAATGCAAACCCAATAATTGTCTCTTGGTGCAAACTAGTTAGAACTGACAACGTTTCAAAAAGATTAACAATTTTAAATAGACATAAAATCGTGTATTACTTATTTTATCAAATTCAAATTGTCTAAGCCATGTTTGTGTTCAGCCAGTCAATGAAGTAGCTGGTCTGAGTGTATACTCCAGGATATCCGGCCTCAGCACATCCATATCCCCAGGATACAATTCCGGACAGTTGTGCTCCGCACATGAATGGGCCACCTGAATCTCCCTGGAAAAAAATAATGATAGTTATTTATTGCACACAGGTTTTTTCTAAGTCATTACCTGGCATGAGTCCTTGCCACCAGCATCAAGTCCTGCACAGATCATAGAATCAGCAACATCATCCTGACCATAAGATTCACGGCAGTCTTCATCAGATACAACGGGGACATCAACCTTCTGCAGAATTTCTCCTAGATTTCCACCTTCGGAGGTTGCTCCCCATCCGGTGACAGTGCACATAGTTCCAGCATCATATTCCTCCATTGCTGCAGGGAGAGCAATGGTTCCAACATGTTCTCCCATAGTTACAGCTCCATCCAGTTCAAGGAGACAGATGTCATTGGTAATGGTCCAGCTGTCATAGTTCTCATGTAGAACAACAGTCTTGACATCAATTGAAGCTTGGTCAGCATCATCGTCATACAACATGTGGCTTCCAACTACAACTGTTAGTTCCCCAGCTTCAGATCTAAATTTATATTGACAGATCAGGGACAGGAGAAGTGATTAAACTACCTACCACAAGTTTAATTTCTGAAAAACCAATCCAACGTTAAAAATTCTCAAGGATTTAGGTAATGAATTGAAAAGTCAATAGTTGCTTCTGGATTTAAACCAGGCAGCAGAGAATATTTAGTTAGACTATTCAAAGGTTTTTTTTTAGGTTAAATTGATATCTCTTACCCATCACAGCAGTGACCAGCTGTAACAACCCAGTTCTCTGCTACCAAAGAACCTCCGCACATCAGAGATCCAAACCATTGAAGTTCAATCTGATGAGGAAACTCTCCGTAGGAAGCATCTTCTCCTCCAACAATCCTACCTCCAGCCCTTCTCAATGATGCTGACCTGGAATGTCCCAGGAGCTTCTTGGCACTGGGAGCACCTTGATTCAGATGATAGATCAATTGCTGTTCATGGTATGGCACACATTATGAAAGCACCCAGTTTTTTTAATCAAAGAATTACATTAAATTACAAAATTTGCAGTGAACAACTTTTTCTGACAAAAGCTTACTTAAAATGTTATTTTAATCAGAACCTTACCAGATGCAAGGGCGAGAAGTGCAGCAAGAATAAAGAACTTCATGATTACTGGATGTTTTATCTTATGCTGACTTTTATATGGCAATTCTTATCTTTACTGCGTCTATAACTTGTGCATCTGTACAGTGTAAACAAACTTGAAAAATAAAAAGTTAGCCATGACCATATCTTTTATTTTGTATAATTTTTTATCTGAGTGATAAGCTTTGACATTCTCTTAAGACATACAGTAATTTATACATTAAATCTTTGTAATATGATTTGTCAGTTAAATTAACGAAAATTTCCAAATCTAACAATACACTAATCCAATTTCCTATAATATGATGATTTCTTCGAGGTTTTTTATCCCTTTATTTTTTACACTTCCAAAATTGTCAAACTGTATATTGAATAATGATTTCCCAATTTATAAGCATTTTTTACTAAAAAGAGTTTAGAGATTTGCTTTAATAAATTCACAACGCTGGTACCATTTCTCCATTCACACTGTTCTTCAAGAAATCCATACAAAATATGATTGAGAAACATTCTTACATATTTTCTATGGACTCTCATCAGTTTTAATCTAGCAAAATTATTATAAATCGGCTCTTTTTTATTCTTGTAATATTACTTTTGAAGCTCATTCATTGGAACATACAAAAATAACTAATTTTCCAAATATTTTCCAGGAATTCTCAAGACCTGGTCCCAGGATTAATAAATATGAGAAGTAGTTGAACTACATAGATTAAATAGAACCACTTTTTTCAGCTCAAGAAACTGGGTGAACTAGTTTTCATGGAGAGAAGTTCCATGGAGAGAAGTTCCTGGTAAGTCAAAGCATGTAAGTTGTTATAATAGCAGATCAATCAAAGAATTATTTGAATGTTATTTAATCAAACTTTATCATTTCAAAAGTATTCTGTTAAAAGTCATTTGAATAAAAATTAGGAAAAAGATATGTTCCCTTATCAATTTATTTCGCCATTTTATTTATACTTCTCATTTTCAAAACTTGAAATTATTTTTTGCCCTTAGCATGAAGATTTTGTCATTTTAATTTGCAGCATGGGTTATTTTGGTTAATCGGGTGTTAATCCTATAAAGGCCGGGGGAGGGGCAGATACAGGGGGGGTCAAGGGGTAGAAGTTTTGACCCCCCTCTTTTCTAGGGATTAACTTTAAAGTTAACTGATTTACTGTTTTCGACCAGATACTTTAAGTTGCTTTGACAAAACATTTCGTCATTCATTGATATATCATAATAGTTGTAATTTTCATCAATCTGATATATTTTAAGTGTTAATCAACGCTGTTAGTAATTGAATATGATTCTCTACTACTTAAAACTTAAGTTTAATATGATTTCAGCATTGAAACACATTATAGTTTTTGGTAACATTACATCTACACCAAAACGATATAGGGGTATGAAATTTTGTGACATTTTTCAGAAATCATTTTCACAGAAGAAAAATCTTTTCTATTGGAATTCTAATTCACAGACATTTTAATAGAAGGAGATCATTCATACAGGGTGTCCCAATAAACAGAGGAATTCAGTGACAAATTCGATACCGTCTTTTCTCTTTGATTTAGTAAGGTGATACCTACTAAGAAAGCTGTTATTTGTAAGAGTTTCGTCTGCTATGTTTACATTTTGTTTGTTTATGTTTAAACTGCAAACGGTTGTATTTAGAAAAATTGCAGTATACAAACAGTGTAAACTTGTCCGTCTTCACTGTTCATCTTCCGAATACATTATTGACCCATCTCAGCCATTTACCCTTTTCATAAATTAAACTCTAGCAGACAAAATTATATTATGAGTTTTGAAATTAGGTATTAGAATACTAATTCATAGCAAAGGTGATATCGAATTCGTCACTGAATTCCCATGTTTTTTTGGGACACCCTGTATAATATACTAGCTGTCCTGTTTTTCCTTCTATAGTCTGTATTTGTATCAGTAGAGCTAGCTCTAGCTAGTTGAAATTTTACTCGGTACATAAAATGAACTAAAGTGTACTTGGTAAATTGTCAGGTTATAAAAATGCAAATTTTTCAAAAATTAAAAATTGCTCCCTGAGATGATAAAAAATGCAAAAAAAAACACTAATAAAAATGAAAATTCTAAACAAATATTCTTTCCATGGGTATTTTTGAAACAGGGTTGTTTTCCCGAATTAAAAACAAATTTACAGAATATAAAAACATTAAAAAACTGACCGATTTAAAGCAAAAAAAAAATTTAATTTAGAAAAAGCGTTTTTTTGAACAAATCTTGCCAAATTTTTAATATTTTTGAACTCCGATTTTCATGTAGATTTTATTGATACTTTTATCAAAATGCTTTTAAGAAGTTGATTTCACTTATACTAGTGATTTTTTTACATATTTTATCTTTGATTAAGCCAATTTTTCATTTTTGTAAAAAATGCATTTTAAAATTATGCCTTAAAATTCCTATAGAATACAATTTTTGCTTCTGTAAAATGATTTCAGAAAAATTTCACAAACTTGTCTAAATGATAGTATTTGATAAAAGAGTTTGTTTTCTATAATGAGATGTCCTCCACCTAACTTACTTGCTACCTTGTATATGCACTTGTACTTGCACACCCCTAAATGATAGTATTTGATAAAAGAGTTTGTTTTCTATAATGAGATGTCCTCCACCTAACTTGCACACCCCTAAATGATAGTATTTGATAAAAGTTTGTTTTCTATAATGAGATGTTCTCCACCTAACTTACTTGCTAATACCTTGTATATGTCAATATTTTTCTTGCCTATGATACCTGAGTGAAAATTGTGAAAGTACAGTTCTAAGGTGGCAATATTTTTACAAGTTTTAGGAGTAATTTGCTATTTTGAGCACTTAAAACACTCACTCTCAATGCTAATTCCGTAAAAAAAAATTACGGGGGGCTACTCCCCCCTGCACCAGCTATTTGCTCACAAGTTTCAATTGGTACTCTCCTCCGTCACAGTCTAAATCTATTTATAGACAGACTGAGGACGCATCTCCCCCCTTCCTAGATAGATTAAAGGTATTGAGTTGCAACATATATTCATAGCCCAATTTTTCAAGGCCAGTATATAAAAAAATTGTCTGTTTACTCTAATGGTTTGGGTGTTTAGGGACTGTTTAAAAAATGGCAATTTAGACTTTTTTCATATTCATTTAACAGGTGCTTTTGTAAGATGTTAAATGAAGAACTATACCTTGGATAAAACAAAATGTTGTAAGCTTTTTAAACAAATAATTTAACACCAACCAGTAGTGGATCTTCCTATCCCAACCCTTGCATTTAAAAAAAAGACATTCTTTAAATTACTTTTTCTTTAAAGCCAAGAAATTAAAAAAAAAAATATTAGCTATATTAGTGTAAAACTCTAAAAGAAGTTTTTTAAATAATGGCTAGCTCATATATTTCAAACAGAATCTAAGCCATGTTTGTGTTCAGCCAGTCAATGAAGTAGCTGGTCTGAGTGTATACTCCAGGATATCCGGCCTGAGCACATCCATATCCCCAGGATACAATTCCGGACAGTTGTGCTCCGCACATAAATGGGCCACCTGAATCTCCCTGAAACATAAAATTTAAAAAAATCGACACCTAAATAGATTTTTAAAAAAAATTTTGCCCAAGGAAGTTAAGTGCACTTTCCGCGTTGAATTACAAGATTAGTATATATTTTAGGGTTAGGGATGATTAAGACACTTTCTGGACCGAGTGCTGCAACTAGGACACGGAAGGGGGCTGAGCGCCGCGGCTAGAACAGGCTCTCTCTCTGTCTTATAATTCGATGCGGCATGCGCACGTAATTTCTTTGGGCTTCTGCAGTTTTTTAGGTATTACCTGACATGAGTCTTTTCCACCCTGATCAAATCCTGCGCATATCATAGAATCTGCAACATCAGCCTGACCATATGCTGCACGACAGTCTTCATCAGAGACAACAGGAACATCAACCTTTTGAAGAGTATCACCTAGTGATCCTCCTTCAGATAGAGCACCCCATCCAGTAACTGTACACATAGTTCCAGCCTCGTACTCCTCCATGGGATCAGGTAGTGCAATTATACCAACATGCTCGCCCATTATTACCTTTTCACCAAGTTCGAGTAAGCATATGTCATTTTCAACAGTATAGCTGTCATAATTTTCATGTAAAATCAAACTGTTTACAGGAATTGAGTCCTGGTCTTCATCAATTTCAGTACGGTGGTGACTTCCTACAAGTACCCTCAGTATATCTGCAAAAGCTCTAAATAAATATATATCCTGGTTAGATAAAGTTTGATATGAATAGTATTGAACTTTAAGCATTAAAATGCGTCTCACCCATCACAACAGTGACCAGCTGTTACAACCCATTTGTCTGCTACTAGGGAACCCCCGCACATCAAGGCACCAAACACTTGAAGTTCAATCTGATGAGGGAACTCTCCATAGGTAGCATCCTCTCCTCCAACAATCCTACCTCCAGCTCTGCGCAGGGTTGCTGAACGAGAAGTTTCTAACAGCTTCTTTGCACTGGGAGCCCCTGTAAAGAGCATATTTGATTGTGAACAATTATTTTCTAGTGATATTTGACCCAGAATATTAAACAAGTAAAAATTTAATTTAGAGCTGGAAACTCTTTGAAAAGTGGATATCACGCTCAATACTTGATCTCCTCTTTTTGTTAAAATATTCTTTTGATATCCAAAGTGTCTCAAATCCAGTCGATCAGAGTGTTGTTAGCAGAAACTGAACTGCCAATCAGAAGCTGGGAAATTTTTGATCGCAATCGATGAGAACACCTACAGTAGTCAGAACCCAGCAGGGATATCCAAAAGTGAGGATTAACCAGAAAATCAGAAGGGTTGGCAATGGATATCTAACTAAGCAAATGGAATTAAGGATGTCTAACATAAAATATTCCATCTCGGACCATTTTAGCACCAGAAGAGGATTTACATGCCCATAGTTGTGCTGTGAATTTAATCAGCTGTAAGTTTGCTCTAAAATGAAATTTAAAATTTGGTCATTATGTATCACTAAACAATCTTGGCATCTTCAATTGTCTTGTAGATCATTTTTAATCAACGGCAATATTACAATAATTGTATGAATATTGTATAGGCAACTGGACCTGCATTAAAGTATATTGGATAATATAAACTTGATGCCAGCTTAGCTAGAAATTTTTACATTTTTTAACCCATTTAATATTTTTTATGATTTGATAAACGCCAATTTTGTAACATTGAACTTCAGATAAAAGCACTATACAAATAAATAAAAAAATAGTTTACCAGATGCAAATGTCAGGATGCCAGCCAAAAGTAAGACTTTTATCATGATTACTAAAGTTCTAAGGTCCACATTCTTTATATACCCGGTCATAATTCTTATCTTGTATGCTTATTGCTTATTGCTTATTGTTCTACTAATGTGAGAGCATAAAAAAATTGTTTACTGTAAATCTCAAGGAATTTAATTTGATTTAAGTTAACTAAATTGCTCTATTAATTTAGTAATTGATAAAAACCTTATTCTAAATTTAAAGTTGGTAGTTACAATATTTAATATTATTTGTTTCAAGCCAGAAATGAAAAAAATCAAAGAATTAATTGACAAAAAGGTTCAATTGTTTCGTGTACACCAATTTCTAAATATCTTTAAAATTTTCTTTTCACCAATCTTTCAATCTTTTTTCCAATCTTGTCTAAAATTCTTTTTCGCGAAAAAAAATGAGAAGATTTGTTTTGTGATAAATGTTGAATTGATGTTTGATTAAAAACAGAAAAGTAAGTAAACACAGGTTGTTGTTATACAAGCCTAAATATTAATCTTATCATTGAGCAAACACCAAGCTCCCAATTAGTTCAAGTAAATTAAAGACATCTTTGCAGATATTATATACAAGGCTTTTAGGGCGATTCGCGCGAATCTTCTATTTCAACCTTAAACTGTGGCTCTATCTGTGGGAATTTTCTCTTTGTACAATATAAAACAAAAACAAAAAAGTTCGCGGATTTCATCATATTTTTTTCGTGGAATTTCAGAATTTTACCAAATTTTTTTTTAAGACAAATTCTTGAAATTCTGGGCATCCATAAACCTTCCCTGGGATAATTTGAAGTCCCAAAAAATGTTGGGCCCAATCGGTTCAGCCATTTTGACAAACAAGCCAAGACAAGCAAAGTATATTTTAAACGCTAGGCTTTGGGGCGCTTCACGCACATCTATTTTAATTTTGAATATATTCTCTTTGAAAACATTGTAAAACAAAAAAAACGAAAAATTTCGCAAATTTTAGAACAATAATTTCGGGGATTTTTTAAATTTTCAAAAATAGAATGCTGGTTACTCATATTATACTTTATTTTTTTATATTAAGAAAAGAAAATGTTATTCATCAATTATCTACTTTATCCCCTTTCCCCCAATTTGAATACCCCCTTTTCCTCACCAACCTAGACCTAGGCACAACCCCCCTTTAACTTCCTTTACTGCTAGTACTAAAGTAATAACCAGAAAACAATAGACAACATCATATCTCAATACTTAAGTGTATTTGATGTTGTTACAAAGCAAATAGTTTTTCTAGACACTTATCAAATCACTAATTTAGTGAAATGGGTCTGTTTCACATGCACACAATTGATGTGGTATAATGCTTATTGAACCTTTTAAAACATAACATATTGTTAAAAGTCGTCTTCCTATCTCTGTTTTTTTTCTGGTTATTACTGTACTAAACTTGTATAAAATTGTGTGAGCAAAGTTGAACTATTCGTGGATTAACCTTATATTTACATTAGTTTAATATTCACAGTTCAATTCAATTTCAAACCGCCAGAGGGGGAACAGACAGATAAACACAGACACACACACTAGCTCACATTCACACACATCTAGTGTTATTCAGGATAGTTTTAAGAAAAAATGCATAACTGTATTATTTTAAAGTTTGCTTTCCAACTTCCAAACTTTCCAACATATTTATCCTAAAAACATCAATTTTGAAATAACGATCCAAAATGATCGTTACAACACGTTTGTTCTTAAGTAAATCGCTTTAAATCGGAATTTTTTTGACATTTGCTACTCTTACAATTTACCAAATTTTAACTCTGAAAGAAATTATAGACAAGCATCATATTCACATACCATAATACCATATTTACACACACACAATCAAACACATTACACACAATTAACACGTACGTACCAAAGATTAGAAACAATCCAAACATTTGTATTGCAATATTTAACAATTAAAATTGTTCTAAATTAAGAAAATAAATAATAAGAAAAAAGAAAATAGCTCAAACATTTTAAATTACTAAGTTCATGCCACAGACTGCTGCAGGCTCTCACTGGAAATGCTAAGCAGGCTAGATCTGTACATGACAAATTATAGAATAGGACTAAAGGTTTCCACCGTAAGCAAATTATAACGGATTTTTGCGCGCATATTTGCTTGCGAATTCCGCAATCCTTTTCGCGGAACTCTGCAGATTTGCACGAAAATGAAGGCGCAAACCGTGCATCAAAAACTTGGTCATAAGACACCGTCTTTAGTTTACATAACCTGCCGCGGCATTTGTCACGGTCTCATGCTCAAGGCGACATCTTACGGTTTAAGAATGCTCTCTAGAGTTTCTTTGCCCCAAAATCTGAAATATACGGCAAGTACATTGTATATGTTCACCATATAATTACAATTAACTTTTTTTTTTCTTTATTTGTATTTTCACTCACTATTTCAAATTTGAAAATATGTCCATATCAAATTCTGATCTGACAAAATTGTTTATATTTACATTTTACGTTTTAGGAATAAATCACTCGAATAATATTTCCGCAAAGTTTGAAGAAATCCTAAAATTTCGTTCGAAATATCTAAATTAAATTTCAAAATTACAAATTTATATTAAAAAAATGTCAATTGGTTCGAAACACTTTCATAAAGTTCTAGTTCCATATGACGAGCGAAATGTTAAGAGTTCTTCCAATAGAGTGCGACACCTACATAATTGAAAAATAAATTTCTAACTTAAAATATATAAAAATTTAGAATTTATATAATATATATAAATAGCATAAATACATTGAGACGCACAATAACAAAGCCGGGACATTTTTTGAGCTTTAAAACGACAACAACATAAAGGTAGAGACGAATTTTTTTTTAAAACAAAAAAAAACATTTTTAAGCTAACAGTGAAGGTCGGGTGGGTGGGGGTAAGGATTTTAATTTTGTTCACTGCATGTTAGTTTGTTGTTTGATTGAAAACAGAAAAAAGTGATATTTTTATAATTACAGATTAAGAAGATGACATTAAAAAGTTTAAGGGGTTTGCACATAGATCTAATAATCTGTTTCCTAGGCTCGAATAAGGGGGTTGTTAAAGTTAAAAAACGACCCGACCCCCCACCTGTCCCAAAACCTAAAGCATTTATTTCTGTATTTCTACCCTTGAATGTGTTGAACATGAGTGCCATGTTTGTCCCCTTTACATTAATATATCACACACAAGTCAGAAAATAAAATTCGACTAAAGGGACCGTTCACGTAATTTCAAGTGATCCTTCCATATTAAACAATGGCATGTCAAGTTCACAACCTTTGCCTGTGCAGAAATGAGGAAGATATCGCTATTTTTCACCTTAAAAAGAGTTTATTTCCTTTCACGCCCTACCGAACTCCTGTATGCCGAGTCCATTATCGCCTGATCCAATCTGCAGGGTTCAGTCTTGAGTTTGTTGTCTATTCTGAACCAATAGAAATAGTATGGCGGTAACATCTATCTTTCTATCTACCTCATTATCAAATTATAGAAATGTGAATACTTTAATCGGCGCTGTCAGTAAATGGAAATATTTACTTCTACTGAAACTATAGGGACCGGTGTACATTTAAATATCCGAACTGGGCCAACCATTGCAGTCCTTCTTTGGACTGTACCGCCAAATAACAATAACTGAAGGGGCATAGGAGTTTGCTTTGCATCAACAAGTATGTCTTAACTTTTTTAAATCCAGACAGAGGCGAGTCGGGTTAAAGGTTGTACTGTTGTGAATCAGGAATGTAACTCATTAAACTAAGGATTACTTGAAAATAGTTCGACAGCTCCCTTAAGTAGAAAATAAAACTTCTATTAAGTATACATTTAAAATTTTGAATTCCAAATAGTTCAAACCTAGATTTAGGATCAAGTGCAAGAATTTATTCCGAATCAAAGATTCAACTTAGCTAAATGCAGAGCATCTGAATCATCTTTCCGTAACAACGCATTAGATAAATCCTACTAAATCAAGGTCATTTGAATCATTTTATCAAAAGCATGAGGTAAATCAAAGATCAGCTGATATCAATTGTATCCTCATTTTGTCAAATTAAACATAATCCAGATTCTAGGTTCTCACGCATAATTAATTATCTTTCAGTTCTGTATAAAACTAATTTAGCAGTCTAAACTTGTTTTTGTTGGCCAGACTTGTTTTTGTAGTCTAAATCTCGTGTCTGCGAAGTGTACTGCAGAGTTGAACTAGATCTTGTGTTTACAGGATTCAATTCCTAGAAAGCAAACAAATATTGTAAATAACTTTATTTTAAAATCATTATTGTGTATTTAAAAAAATGCATTGAGATAAAAAATTAGAATTGGGTTCTCCATTACTACAAAAAACAAGAACTTCCTCTAATTTCTAAATTTGCTATCCCTACTTGGTTTTCAATATCTAAGGAACCAGTCACAAGACCTCAAACTTTCTACCATGTCTTCATAAATATTTAATCTGTGATTCTAAAGCGTTGCTTTATCTATACACTATACCAAGGGTGTAATGCAAGGAAAGTTAATTGCGGTCGTGTATACTCTACGTACATATTGAAACCAGTTCTCTCTGTGCGGAATTTGTAAACAAGAATAGAGGCATCAGTGGTCGTTTAGTATCCGAGGAGGTTAAAAGCATTATATTTAATAATTTTGATAATTCACATAATAGTTTCTTACAAACAGAATATTTCATTGATTTTTTTATGTGAAAAATGGATCCAATGTTAGGCGGTAACATCCGTCTTGTGTTTACATTACCGCCCAGAGACAGTACACTGCAGTACAACAGATGCATACACTTCTGAAATAACTTTCTTTGCATTACATCTTAGCACTATACTAGCTGAAGGGCCCGGCTTTGCCCCGTGAAAAAAAGATGTAAAAAATATTTTTTTTAGCCTTTAACAACCCCCCCGGCTACCCATGAGTGTCCACAAAATTTCAGCCCAATCGGTCCAACCGTTTGGTCGGCAACAGGCAACATATATATATATATATATACGAATGTCTTGTTTTATTATATAGATTTACCTGAAGAATTACAAATTAAAGATGAGATCTGTAGAATGAATTCACACCACGGACCGGTAAAGGATGAGCCTGAAAAAGAGAAAATCAAATCAAATAAAATCTTTATTACATGAAGATTTATAGTTTAGACAATATAAAAATCACAAAAAAAATAAAAATCCTCATGAGTGAAAATTAATCTGGTGGGCCAGGTTTTCAATGGGCATTGGTCAATATAAACAACATAACTTCTTTCTTTTATTAAGCACTGAAGTGACCGTCAAAGCCCATTTTTTTTATAATTGTCTAAAATTTCGTTAAATGACGATTCCTCGTTTCGAAACCTATAATTAGAGACACACTGCATTATTTCTATACTATGCAGAAGTAGAGATGGGTACATTAGACTTTTTCATTTCGTTTGTTCATCGTTCGTGAACGACCTATTTCGTAAGATTATTTTTCAATCGTTCCAAAATATTGATTTTGTTCGGTCTCAAATTGGTCGTTGATATTTCATCTATTTCGTTCGTTTTCTCACTGAACAATCGTTAAGTAAAATCTTTCATTCAATAAAATCATTCGTTCAGTAAAAACTATCAAATTAAAAAGATTTTTAAAAATTGTTTGTTCAATAGTTTTTTTCAAGTTTTTTTCAACTCTTTTAAAAAATCGTTCGTTCAGTAAAAAAGCAAAGTTTTTTTTTCAAGTTCGTTCAAACGATTTCAAATCGTTGGTTTTAAAAAAGATCATTTTTTCTTTTCTCTGAGTTTCACGATACATTTCGTTTGTCCACTGTTCGTTTTATTTCTGAAAACAATTTTCACGAAAAATTTCATTCGTTAAAAAAACGATGCCCATCTCTATAGAAGGCAAATGTTTTATTTTGGTGACCAATCAAAGCTTTAAAATGTACTGTTGAGAATCTTAAAAGCCTAGTTAATTTTATTTACCTCTGTATTGAAGACCCACTGGTCTAAATCTATAAGAGAATCGTCACTGAAAAGTAGATAAAGATATTTCAAGGTTTCCGCCAAAAAGAAGGATTGCTGAACATCGTCCTGCTGACCTCCAACCTTAAAGATAAAGATATTTCAAGTATTTTGTCAAATAGAAGAATTGCTGATCATGTATAGAATTAGTTAAACCACTTCTCTTTAACATGAACTGATCCACAAGAAAAATTCAATTACGTCCTGCTATACAACAATATATAATAATAATAATAAATATAGACATGTAGTTAATCTATGTCAACTTAGTTGAACCACTTCTTGAATCGTTCCACAAGAATAAATTGGTTTAATTACCTCTTCGTAGTTTAAATCTTTATTCGTTAAATCTAGACCTGTTGAATGTTAATGAAACCCTGCCATTTTAGTCGCAAAATCGAGCTAACGAAAGTATTTCAAAATAACAAACTTTTTGTTCGAAAAAGTGAAAAGATTGTCAAGGATAAAAAAATTTGTAACAAAGTTCTAATATTATATTCACAATTTTTACGTTAGTACAAAAATGTATACGTTTCTTTTTTAAAAATGGCAACGATATCTTAAATAAATTTTCAATGATGGAAAAGAGTTGCAAAATTAATTTATAATGGTTCTCTTGAAACATTTATCTCGTTATCTCTTTGAATTCTACAAATATGATGGGATCAAAAAGTTTACGTAAAACGTTTTTCTAGAAAATGTATGTGAATATTACTGTCCTGTCAAACAAGGAGAAATGAAAACGATGACTAAAAATGTTGAATATAATTTGTTCTTGACGTCTAAAATATTTCAACATTTGAATAATTTTTATCCCAAGTAAAGGAGGAAAATAAAATCAATTAGATTAGTTTTTCCTAAAATGTATAAACATGCAAGGTGTTTCTCTATAACTGATATTTTTGATTTGCTAACATTTTATTGAAAAATGCGCAAAAACAGGTTAAAAAATCCGGTAAATTAACTAGCTTGAAAGGAGATTTCATATTTTGGTTGATAAAAATGGCTCCACTCAGAATTGATAGGTCCAATAGCCCTTATACTGAAGAGAAGAAAATATGCATTATCCTGGAATATGGAAAACTTCGAAATGAGCTTCAGGTTCAAATTAAAAAATGACATTATCCTACCTGATAAACATTTT
This sequence comes from Eurytemora carolleeae, assembly GCF_000591075.1. Classification (NCBI taxonomy): domain Eukaryota; kingdom Metazoa; phylum Arthropoda; class Copepoda; order Calanoida; family Temoridae; genus Eurytemora; species Eurytemora carolleeae. Next base: position 140,725 of record NW_019396716.1, read on the forward strand.
TTATCCCTGAATATCCTGCATCTGTTCGGCAACTATTTTCTAAACAAAAACAAACATTTAATTCGCTTTTTTATAATAATTTCGGCTGTTATGGCGATCTCAAAAAATCTACATTGAAAACTTAAAAGTTTTATTCTCCACAAGTTTGAATCTGTACCTTTAAAGAAACCGAATAGTTTGTGAATGAAAAATTTGAAAAATCGTTCAGGCTTAAATCTTCTGTTAGACTCAACAAAATATCTAACTTTTAGACTTTTAACCGTTATCTAACCTACAGCCAAAAAAAACTAAACAAAAAGAAAGATAAACCTAAGCATAAATTATCTTAATAGATAGTTAGATATCTGGATTGGATATAATGTAGCATAGATTGAAAGTATACTACAGAAACCTATGGTCAATAAATACCGAATTATTTGAGCGGTATCTTTGATCACACTTTAATTAAGTTGACCGCTTTAGTTTCAATACAGGCTTACACACGATTAATTAAAAAAGGTGGGGGGGTAATCTCTCCCCCTCCTCCAACCCCAACCCAGCTCAACGTGTAAAATGGACAGTAGCGTATAGACATCAAAGGTGGCTGAACCATAGAATCATGAGACTATTTCTGTTTATTCTTCTGGCAAATGTAAATATAACTTTATAAAAAAAAATATTAATATCAGTTAAAAGGAAAAATCACAAAGATATACTTTTGAAAGATAAAGCATAATTTTGATATTTTAGATATTTTCCGGCCTTTAATGAAATGTTTTCGATAAAATTAAGTATTGAAATCAAACACGTTTCAAAAGTTTCTCTCTCAAAATTTAATTTTTGATGCATAGTTTATTTAAATGACTAGACATCGCAACTTTTGTATTTATTAATATCATCAGAGAGCCATTATTTATGGTTTTAAGCATAAATTAAATCCAATTTTGATTGTCACTTAAAGTCGCCGATTTCTGCATTGAATATAATCTAGTAATTTTTTTATAATATAAACTATTTCAGATGCTGATAGGACTAGTGACCCTGCAATTATACACACCAGGGTTTGAGCCGTCTCAAATCAGATCATTTGGAGCCTTTAAAGTTACCCATCATAAATTTCATAATTTTTTCCGATATAGACCGAAATTCGGAGCCGGGGGATTCCGGAAAAACGGCGCCAGCCAATAGAGAAAAAATCACGATTTCTTTCTTGGACTACACCTTTGACATTGATGCTGACAGTGCTGCTACCAATCAAAAAATGATCGATAAGGGTGTGAAATTTTTCTGAAACAATTTAACAGAAGTAAAAAAGTATTTTACTAAGAATACTAAGACATGTTTTTAAATGAAATTTTTCACAAATATCACAAATTGCTGTCTCAATTGGGGTTTAATGATAAAAATGTGAGAAAAAATCTCTAGTGTAAGTCAAAATGAAAGTTTTGAAAAACTTATTAAATTGGGTATATTTTCCGAATTCAAACCAATTTACAGTTATGATAAAAAACGATTTTTGACAATAACTTGCACAATATTCAATATTTTTCAATTCTGTAAACTGTTTTGAACTCTGGTTCAATGGATATCCATATTAATACGAGTTTAAAATATTTCATTTTCATCAAGATCACTCAATATTTCCACAAATTTGATCATTAAACCCCATTTGAGGAACCCACTTTTTATTTTTGTGAAAACTGTATTTTACAAACATGCCTTACAATTCTCACCCCTATTGATCTTGGACCAAGATTATTTACTGTTGAAGAAAACCATAACAATTCGTTCGTAATTTCGAGTAACGTAGAATTTTATGAGAGAACATCATGTTCGAATTCGACACAGAAAGTTAGGAATATTCCTTACTGTGTATAATATCATATTGCTGTTCGTAAATCGAAATTACGAAGATAATAATAAGGATTGTTCCAGCAGTTGCAGATTAGATGGTTGGGAACATATTTCTCAAAGAAATTTGTCATTAAATCAATGCTAAAATCTGCAGAAAATGTTTGCGAATAATGAGAACTAGAATACAGAGAAAATAGAAACTAATAATTGAACAAAATTACTTATTTTCGATGATAAGATTAATTTTTATTTTCTTAACCGGTTCCGAAACAACTAATTAGTTTACTGAAAAGGTTTGTTAACATTTTTGTCGTCGTTATTTTATAATTAAAAAACTAATTCTGAAAACGTATCCACCCCCAAAGTAGGAGTTTTGAACGTCGAATTTGCGCTCAAACTCAGGATTGACAGATCTTTTTAAAGTTTTATATGTCTCAAATGAGTCCGAAAGAAGTTTTCCACAACACTGCATACTCAGTTCAACTACCTTACAAAGCCGGTCACTCCCTTTAACAGTTGCATGGAAGCATTAATGCAAGAATTTCGTTAAGTCGTCTCATTCTTTGTTGGTAACCGTATATGTTTTCCCAATAGTTGAACAGTCCCTTTAAGGCTTGCCTGGTCAGGCTGGCTTACCTATAGCTTGCACTGCCTCCCAGCCCCAATCCCTGTATTTCTGGTTTTTGGTTAGTCTCCACATCAAGAAATAGGATTCAAAGGTTTCAGGTCGCAAGATGTAGTACCTTAACAACATACAGGTCTATATACAATAAATATACTTTTAATGTGCAACGAAAAAAAGAAAGAAAACTTTTTAAAAATTTAAAAATTAATTTTTTTTTAAATCGAAAAATTTCCCTTAAAATCTAGAAACAAAGAGAATGTTAAAAGTCAGAGAAAAAAGGAACAGTCTATCATAAAGTTTATCATCCAAAATAACCTGCAATCTGCATTCTCCTATAATACCATTAGATAGGGTCAATAAAGAAGTAACATAAATCCCCTTTCCCCGCTTCAAAATCATTTCCACAGCTTGAGGTAGAAGATATTTAGTGGCTTTTATAGCGGCTTTGAGGCCGGGGGACATAATTGAATTCTTTGGTTTAAAAAAGACGGAAATAATTACCCTTTAACCCTATTCCTGCTGGGGGGGGTCAAGTTGACCCCCCCCCCTGTAGTTTTTTTTACATAGCTCAAAAAGTATTGGTCTGAGGCTACCCCCAAGCATATCCTGGTTTTCAAGTACCCCAGTAGAGATAGGGTTAACGTTTAATCGCAAGATTCGCGAAGAAAGAAAAATTGGCAAGTTTATTCTTTTTCTGATATTTTTTTTATCCGACAAAATCATATCCTTTTTTTTGGGGAGGGGGGGATACAGATTAATAAAGCAGTTCAATACCTCTCGTTTTGTTTCAATGCTCTTGCCTCGATGCCATCTGAAAACCTAAAAATAACAAATATATTTTGATAATTTGGAAATTATTCCTTATCAGCCTTCTTCTCAGATTTGGTTCAATTCGGTTTGTCAATTTCTACAGAAAACATAATCAGAGGCAGAATTTAAAGAATTTGAGCCGCGGCTTAAATTTCAGACGCGGCTCGAATATGGTTGGTTCCACTTAAACTTGTAATCAATGTTTCCAGATTTAAGCCAGCGCTCAATTGAAACCGTTTTTTGCGGATTTGAGTTGCGGCTCAAATTCATTAAATTCGGACTCAGGGTTCCAACAGTTTCCAATTTATTGGGTAAGCTGTAAAGTAAAATTTGACAATTCAAATGTTTCGCTTTTTATTTATTATTTAGACAAATAATTAATAACATTTGTTCATCAAAATGGCATGTGTTTGTTCATCAAAATGGACAGAATTTTATTAAGAAGTTATGGTTGATTTTCCAGGCATATTAGAACATTTTTACCTATAATTTTTTCTAAATGGGACCATGGCCAAATATAACAATTTTTTGTTGTTTTCTTATATCTTTTAACAATAACATGTCGCCAGGAATTTTGAAGTGAACTATTTTTTAAAATTGAAAATTGAAATTTTTAGAGATTGTTCAGTTGCATCATTGTGTATTCATATACTATTTTTATGAACTATGATGTAAGACATGTATTGTGTATTAATGAATAATCCAAAGCGATATTTTCCATAGCGATATTTTATAAGTCAAAGAATGAAATTTTTCTTCGGTATTCGGGTTCTTAAAAAATAATTTCAATAAGAATAAGAATAAGGGGCGTATTCTGGAATTTGTCGAGTGGGCGGGGGGNGAAAAAAAAAGCCTCTGATAAGAATGAAGGCTCACTCACCTGAAAGCTTCTGGTCCAAGTTTGGTATCCGACCTATCGTAAGATTCATGGCAGGTGTTAGTTATCCCTTCAGCAATCTCCATCCAGCGTTTAGAATTATCATCCTTCTCCTCCTTCGCAGCCAGACCGTACATACCTCCGATAAAACAGGCCAGGTGATCCATCTAGTCCGGCGCATAATCCATCTGCTTTATGTTTCCTTAGGATCCTTTTAATTTGGACCCGGATCCGGCATTTAAAAATGGCTCCAGCTCATAAGTATTTGGTATATATTCAAACATTTCTTTCCGAAACCCGATTCATCATTATCAATGACCATTGAGAGAAAATTTTACCAATCTCCCATAAGTCAACTAAATTTTGAATATAAAAAAGAACCCGTAACAAGTAAGACCTTTTGTCTGTAAATATTAATAGCAGCCGGTTCTATTTTAGAATGTAGACTCATATAATTGCCTAGGAGCTGGATATGAAGTCAGACTGTCGATCTCTTTCCGGAGTCTTGGAACCTCTGGAAAGTGATCTCCGTCGGCGCCGATTTTTTATCTCCGGCCTCGTTGGACATAAATAGCCCAATTATTTAATACATACTCTCAATGACCCCTAGATTACACTAAAAAAAAAACAAAGAAAAAAATTCCTTAAGTTTTTGATGTCAAAACAGGGTGTCAAAAACTACGTTTTGTTTTTTTTTTTAAATGCAAAAAGTTACAAGTCTGATCAAAAATATAGGAGCCAAAGAAAAGAGAAAATATTAACATAATTATTATCGAATAAAAATTCAAAAAAAATTCAAAAAAATTATTTTTTTGAGGGGGCTACGGTTTTTTTACAAATCACATTTTTTTGCCATTTTCCTCCCTAATATAGATAGTGGCCGGTTCTAATTTGAAAATTATTGTCATATTAATGTCTAGGAGCAGGATATAAAGTCCGAATGTCGATATCTCTTTCTGGAGTCTTGGAACCTCTGAAAGGTGACCTCCGTCGGCTCAGATTTTTTATCTCCGGCCTCGTTGGACATAAATAGTCCAATTTTTTAATATATACTCCAAATGCCCCCCATTTTACACTAACAAAACAAAGAAAAAAGTTCCTCAAGTTTTTGATGTCAAAACAGGGTATCAAAAATAGATTGCATTTTAAAATTTTTTTTTAAATGCAAAAAGTGACAAGTTCGATCAAAAATATAGGAGTAAAATACCAGAAAATATTGTTTAAATTATTATCTGACATATTGATGAAAAAAAATTAAAAAAATTATTTTTTGGAGGGCTCCGGGCCACGGGGTGTTTAGTTTTTTTTTGACAAATCACTTTTTTGCATTTTCCTCCATTATAAAGACGGTTTCTGGTTCTAATTTAAAAATTAATGTTATATTTTTGCCTTAGAGCAGGATATGAAGTCAGATTGTCGATATCTCTTTTCGGAGACTTGAAACCTCTGTAAAATGTCCTTTGTCGGCTCCGATTTTTATAAATTTCAAAAAAATAATTTTTCGTGGGCTACTGGGTGTTAATATTCTTTTTCTTGGACAAATTAAATTTTTTCATGTGTTAGATATAATAGTATAAATAATATTCTCTTTTTTACTCCGATTTTTTTATCAGAACTTACCACTTTTTGCATTTAAAAAAACATCAAAAAAACGCAATGTTTGATACCCTGTTTTGACTTTAAAAACGTGAGGATTTTTTAGTGTATTCTGGGGGTCATTGAGAGTAAATATAAAAAAGTTGGGCAATTTTTATCCAACGAGGCCGGAGATAAAAAATCATAAAGAAGGAAAACAACTTGCCTTTTGATGTTTAATTTTCAATTTCCCTCAAGTTCATATTTTCTAAATTAATAAACCATTGTTAAAGATTGATATGCAGGAGCAAACCACATAGATGAATTATATTCCTTGTGTTCCATGCGACCATATTTCATCTCAGCAAAATAGGTTAAACCATGAGCTGAAGTTTGTAACAATATCTCCTCTATATCCTGCAGTACGAATATATTTCTAAAAATTGACAAACATACAATATTAGAAAAATTTGAGTGATGAGGTATATGAGCGAAGTACTGAGTTACCCGCAAAGAATGCGAATACAAGAGACGACTGCACGGAATATAAAATTAATTCAAGGCTCCAACTATTTTCAAATTCTTTATTTTTTTCCAAATGACCCTTTGAAAAGTGTTTTAAAGGCATAAGACCAATTTATCCATTACATTCTTATAACTTTGGATTTTCCGTTTGCCGTGGAATTCTCATTTGTGTTTAATCCTGTAAAGTGTATAAAATATTAAACGTTCAAAATTAAACCATAATCAAAGTGCAATTCGTTCAGGCAAAACACCCCCAGTCAGCTCATATCTATTTTAAATATTAAGAGGCTATTCACAAAATTGAAAATATATTCCTTTGCAGCTTCATCAAACATCGTCTTTGCTTGAGAATCTCGCTTCCCAGACCTCAACCATTCCTAGAAATTCAAGTTAATTTTAATTCATTTTATTCTTATTTTTCTTACAAAAGTACACTAAAAATATAAATGGAACAATGAAAAGAATGGTGTTAGGACATTTCACAGAAAGACACTTCAAAAATGACATTTCCTAGAGCACAAAATCCAGTATACATTTAGCTTTCAGAGAAGTAACAACTGGGTCTTGATGGGCGCTTCTAACAGTATTCAGAGAGGAAATGAGAGAGAGGAAATGGCAAAATGAAGAAATTTTAGCCAGGGGTATAAATAAGTTTAGCAGGTCTAGGATATATATATATAGTAAGGATACAGTTTAGCAAGCCTAGGATTATATATTGTTAGAATACAGTTTAGCAGGTCTAGGATACATATAGTTAGGATACAGTTAAGCAGGTCTAGGATATATATATATAGCAAAGATACAGTTTAGCAAGCCTAGGATTATAAATTGTTAAGAGTACAGTTTAGCAGGTCTAGGATACAAATAGTAGTTAAGATACAGTTTAGCAGGCCTAGGATACAAATAGTTATAGCAGGTCTAGGATTCATAACATATAGTTTGAATACAGTGTACACTGTTTATGATATTTTATAAAAGGACCAACGAAGTAATTTAAAGTGACCTTCATATAAAGAGTTGCATGCACGATTCACAACAATATCCTAATACATCTAGCATGAGCACTAATAAGAAAGATGTCGTCGTTTTATGGAAAAGTGCAACATTATGACAATTTCTTCTTTGTCTCTGCTGCATGAATACAATGAATACATTTTTTAATCTTCCTCATAATCATAAGCAATCTAAATTTCAAATTATGTTTAAAAATCTTGTAAAAAAAATGCTATTTGGCTGGCAGGCGGCCTCCATTTTTTATACCTAATACAAAAAAATCCTTTTTTCCTCAATTCCGAGAAAATAAACATTACTTCAACTCGGGAACAAAAATTAATTTTTAAGGTGGGTTGAGGTTTAATAATTTTCCAATAAAAATACACCCATGTAAACCCGAATGCATACCTTTCAGTTTTGCTGATGAAATCTCTAATCTTCTCAACCTTCTCCTTGTACACGGGGTTCCCGGTGATATCAGACAAGTAGCTGAACTCCATGTGAAGGGTTCCAAACTCTAAAATTATAAGTTGATTAATTCATAAATCAATGAATCAAAAATTTACTTCAACTGGCTAAAGTCCGCAAGTCACTTTTATCGAGAAACCAGAATGGAAAATTTTCAATTTCAAGCCAGACAAATAATAATATATCATTAATTTTTCATCCGAAAAAAGGTTTTAAATGTACTGTTGTGCATTAAATAATAAACATGCAACACATTTTCAAATTATGTGTTTCAATTTTGAGACCATTAACCGTTTTATGTAACCAGGGAATGAAAAGCTTCTTATTTATTCCAAAACAATCAAGTTCTTTTTCTCACCAGATGTTAAGTAATAAGTATGTTTGTGTGGAGCGAAATATTTTTGAAACGATTCTCTGAATCACGGGAAAACAAAAATTTAGCGTAGAAACTATCAAAAAAATCAATAAGAAAAACTTGTCTTGTGCCGTCAAATTCATTATTCCCCCCCTAGGGGGTTTGTAATTCTTAAAAATAAACCCAGAAAAAATATACATTATGTACCTGAAAGGATACTGGAACCTCCACTGGCCCAACCAAAGTTCTTGGAGGATCCTGACTGCATATTGACTAGAGCATAGGGAATGCCTAACAAATAAATCAGAGGTCAAAACTTGGGTATATTCTGTTCAGAACGTGCTCAGAACCCGAATTGTCCTGAGTCTGATCTAGTGTTTGGCCGCTAGATGTCACCCGAAGTATAGGTGTCAGCTAATTTGCTATGCTTTCAACTTGATTTCGCCGATAGGGGTCTTGTTTCACCGTACAAAGGACGGCCACATTCAGAGACGTCATATGTTTGCAAAAAGAATGGATGAAAGGGTCCCAACTCGGTCGATTCCAATTCCCGCTGGGGGGTTTAATTTGCGTCGTCACACACAGCAATGCCCTTTGTTGCATAATTACCCAACTTTCTTTTAAAAGACTTCTCATATATTCTCGGAATTTTTATATTTAAAATTTTTCCTGTAGATATCGAGGTCAGCAGATGGCTTAGAATAAAAAAAACTGATTTTGTTTTTCACAGAATATTCAACAAACAATTTTATAACAACAGTTAATTGTGAAACCAAGCCGACCAGTAAATTGAAAAATCTAAACGTTTTTGAAGGTGTTATTGTATTTAAATTGTTCACTGCAGTGTCCACTGTACAGTATACTTACAATACAAATTAAGGAGTACAGTACACAATGTACAGTGCACGGGTGTACAAATCAAGTGTACAGTGAACAAACACACTACATTCGGATTCGGATCCTTGATTCGTTACAAAAAAATTATAAATGTTTGTTCGTACTTGTTTAGTACATTTTAGTACATTTAAGTACATTTAGTACATTTTAGTACATTTAAGTACATTTTAGTACATTTTAGTACATTTAAGTACATTTAGTACATTTTAGTTTATGCTTTCTGTCTTTGATTGTTTGTTATTTTTGAACCTAAGCACTGATATATACCTGTAGGGGTATTGAAGGCGGGAAGCAGTTTATCAACAATATGTGCAGCTTTATCCTATAATTCCATACAAATAATATAACCATTTTTTCTTCATTTATTAAATGATTATTAAAACATTTGTTTGACTGATGATTATTAATCCGATTGGTCGGCTAATTATTTTATAAATTTACAGGACGATCATTTGATTGATTGATTGATTTATCTGATTATTAAATTACTTGATTGGTCGTTTATATGAATAATCCATTGATTGATAAATTATTTGTTTAAATTTTTATTGATTGGTTTATTGATTCAGTGACAGATTGAGTATTTAAGATTATGATTAATTGATTAATGAATACTTTAAGTAATTGGTTGGTTGATTGATTAACTGATTGAGTAATGAGTATTTAAGTTAGTTAATTTATAGAAGAATGATTTTTATTAATTTATTGAAGATGGACAGATCGTAAATTTAAGGTAGTTAATTGCTTGAATGTCGATGATTAGTTCAATGTTGACTTATTGATTAGTTAATTGAAGATTGAATTAAATACTGGTTAAATTATAAAAGTGATTAATTCATTGAATATAGATGGAATATTTTAGTTGGTCAATTAACAGAATATTTGATTGATACATTTATTGTATTTTTGATTGATTAATTGAATATTGATTAAATATTTAGATTGGATAATTGATTGAATTTATGGCTGATTTATTGAATATTTGATTGATCGATTGTGTAATTCATTGATTGATATATCTGTTTGTTCCTTGAATAGCGTATCCCCCGTAAAAGAGTATGCTGTGAGAAGACCACCAACATATCTGATATTTGTCTCAAATACACTTACATCTCCACTCTACAATAGAATAAAATAGAATAGAATACAATACAATAGAATAGATAATATCTGATATTCGTCTCAAATACACTTACATCTCCACTCTACAATAGAATAGAATAGAATAGAATAGAATAGAATACAATAGATCTGATATTCGTCTCAAATACACTTACATCTCCACTCTACAATAGAATAAAATAGAATAGAATAGAATTCAATGGAATACAATAGAATAGATCTAATATTCGTCTCAAACATACTTACATCTCTCTCTACTTTAGAATAAAGTAGAATAGAGCAGAACAGAAGAAAATTGTATAGAAGAAAATAGAATAGAAGAAAATAGAAAAGAAGAAAATGAAAAGAAGAAAATAGATAAAAATAAAATAGAATAGAAGAAAATAGATAAGGATAAAATAAAATAGAATAAAATAGATTAGAATAGAATAAAACAGAATAATATTATTTCAAACCATTAAAAAAGGATTTTCTTGAAATATAAACAGTTTGATTCGCTGAAATAAAAATAAATGACTAAAAAATCTGAACAAAAATAACAACTTTGTATAGAACTTATTGAAAGTTTTTAAAAATTAACCCTGAATTCAATAATACAAAAAAACTAGAAAACACGTTGTACTGGCATTCCTAACCATACTTTATTGATATTATCAGTAACAATGAACCTACAGTAAAAGTATCATATCCTAAGGAAAATTTGAAACTTACCATTTTACTCATATCCAGGTTTTCTTTGACCCAATTCCGTCCTCGCTCAAACTCCTCCTCCATCCCCATGATGTAGAGGGTATCCAGGGCGTCCACGATGGTGGCCCCCATACTGCTGGAGCCGAATATTGAGGCCGTGTGACCTCGTTTACTAACCGGCCTCAGCTCGTTTTTACCCCAGGCAAACTCGACATAGTTGGTCCAGGCATGCTCCATCATCTAAAACAATATCAATATTAGTTTGCAGCAAGTGGAAATCTTCGAAAAAGTAATAGTAAAATCCTGAAACAGGCATGGTTTCCAGGGATATTGTTGATCTTAAACGCTAAATTTCGATATTCAATGTGGTCAGATCCCTCAATTAAAATTTTGTTTTTGCAGAGTAAGACCTTCACGGGACATTAAAGAGGAATTATATGTAAATAAAGAACTGCAGGAGATGGAGATAATTGCTTTATTCCGGAACCGTTTTCTGACAGGGGTCCAAATATTTCCATTTCTGATCCCAAATGGGATCGGGGTTGAAAGTACCTTTAGGGGCATGAAAGTAAACTTTATGTCATTGTGAACTTAGACAAGTTTTTATGTACAAGTACTACACTTCAGAAATGTGTAGTGTGTACTGCATTTGGGGTGTTAAAAGATGTAAATATTAGTATTTAATATAAGAGATAAATTATGATTTACAGAAAAATAAACACTCTCTTGCAGTAAACATTCTGCAGTATGGAATTTTTTCTACAACTTGACATTATACTTCAAATTGTTTTAAAAAACAACATGGTTTATTTCTGCCCCTAATATCAATCAATCAACATTTGGTATTGATCAGATGGAATTATATGGACCCCTGTAATTTCAGGCCATTTTATCCTACTCAACTCGAAATTACATTAAACCCCGTATTAGATTCTTAATTATTGTAAATAAAAGTGAATATATTCTGAATATTCATTAATATTGAAAAAAAATATTATTCAAATGCAAACAAAAGGAAGATTCAGAATAAAAATTCTCTTATCTTGCCTTTTATGTAAATAGTGGTAATATTTTAGTGCTAGGGGGACATTTAAGATTTGAAATGAATATATAATATGTAAAATGCATTTTATATTAAAAAGTTCTCCCAAAATACATGAACAATTTCCAAAGAAAATAATTCGTCCTTAGCAAAAATTAATTCTAAATAAAACTGTTTTAGAAAAGGACGATTTTTCATATTTGTATTGAAAATACTTGGAAAAATATAAGAATTAAATTATGTTTTGTGATAATATGCGGATCTAAGGAGCAAGAAATTTAATGGTTATACACGATACCTTTTTCACAAAATCCCTTCGCTCCCTGGCAACTGAATCTGAATCTACTCCACCTTGAATCTTCGGGGACTTATCTAAACAAAAATATTTTTTATTGAACTTTTCAATGGCACTTGCTTTTTCCAATTTGAAACAAGCTTTAATTTTATGTTTTCATTGGTGTTCTAAAAAAATGTAATGTTTGTTGGAAAAAATTGTAATTTTTCGCGTTACCATTAGATCATGCGAGACCAACAAAAAAAATTGGACTCGATTGGTTCAAACGTTTCGAAATATATTGGATACAACACAAAACTTTTGAATGTCAGGTGTATATTTGATATCGATATGGATGATTAGTTCTTAGAATAAATAGTTTTGAATAATTTACAGAATGTTTGATTAAAAATTAATGAGAATCGGGAACTAGACTAACAACAATTTGGAGGAATAATATTAACTATTATAACACTGTTATTTTGGTTCGCAGTGTTATTCAACTTTTTGGATAGAAATTTTCTGTCTCTTTGAATTTTATTTTCCCGAGCTTTAGAGAGGGACAAAATATAATCTAAAAAGGCGAGGTCCTTTTAGAAAATTTTAGTCTAAAAACTTTATAGAAAGATGATTACTTTATTGCACGTTCATTACGAAATTCACGATGAAGTGAGTAAGAATGATAAAGTACACAATAGTTTAATAACAACAATATATCATTCTTAATCTCCAAGTATTTAGAAAGAATTTATAAAAATACTTAAAACTTAGAGAATCGTGTTCTCAACTTACCAGAGGATACAGGTTCAAGGTCAGCTTTCGCGACCTCACCCTTTATTTCGGGTTTTGCGAAGTCGTTCTTTAACTCTATTCCCTTTTCGCTGCTCTTCTCGAGGACCTTTAACCCAAACTCATGTTTTTAAGTTCAAAATATTTATAAAAACTACATTAATACAATAACATGATTGGATTTTATCACTATGAGATATCATTACCTCCCTTATTAAACGCTTTCTTAACTGTTTTAAAAAGTTTGCACCCAATTATTTTTCGTTATGATTTAGCCTAACCGGGGAAATTAATGAATTCGGGGTTGCATTTTATCAAGGAGAAAAAAACTCGCTCATTAAAATCCATTATTTCATTTTTTCTCATAGCTTCAAAAACCATTCTTCAAAATGGTATGCCCTTAAGATTTAAACAATGAGGACAAGTATACATAAGATTTGACTTCATTGATACAAAGTAATATTTAAAAAGCCAGAAATAGCGGATTTGATTTCTAGAAAAACGAGTAAGGACATAACTAATTGGACCTAATTAAGTAAAGGTTAAAAAAGCAGGATGTAATCATGTAACAGATGTTTTTGATACAATAAATATAATTAAATCTGTCGCCTCAATCTGCAAATAGAAGCCCTCCCCCCCCCCCTTCCCTATCACCTACTAGGGCCACGCGCTGCAGCCACAAATGTATGTATGAAATTTAACTCAACCTTGGTCCAATGTCCATCATCCTTAAACTTTGTCTTTAGATAAATAAAAAAATTAAACCTCAAACAAACAAAGAGTCAGTAAAAAACGAAGCTTAAAATTAGTTCCGTATGTTTCTTAAAGGGACTGTAGGCGTATTTTCAAGTGAACCTTTCATAAATTAGCAAGTTAGGTACACAACAATACCTTTAGAAGCTTTGTATAACCAAGAATAACCAAGATATCCATGTTTTAATTAAAAATATGAAATAATTTTAAACTGTACAGAATTTATTTGCGGATTACTGCTACATAGGGCTTAAACATTGGAGGATCTTGCTCATTTTTGAATTAGTTTTCAGATTAAAGGGACTGTGATGTTATTTCAGGTTACTCTCTACTTTTAAAGTGGAAAGTCAAAATCACAACGGTATCAATCAAAACTTTGTGTGATCATGCTTGAGACATTTATCATATTCACTTAAAATTAGATTTTCATTTGAGATTTCTTATTATAAATCAGCGCAATTCTGCAAAGGAAACATTGGATTGGGAAAATTGTCAGAATTGAAAGCTCAACAAAATATATCTTCTAAATTATTAATCGATTAAGCTTAGAGGACCGTTGGGAATCCGAGCTGACGCATCCTGTCCCTTTATAAATATTAAACATGGAGTAGGTTTCCTTATTTCCAGGGTCCAGATTGGGTTTGGCTAAAACTTGCTTCTCCTGGTTTAGTCTGCAGCAGCAAAAATAATTTTTAAATGTATTCATAATTTTTTTTTCAAAAACATTTGGGTATAAAGAATCAACAGAGGCAAAAACCTTTCCAGTACAAGTTGACGTCCAAATTTAAATTCCCCTACTTCGAAAAAATCAATTTGCGACCTATAGCTTATCAGTATAATTAGAGTTTTGGTTCAGTCCTAATGAAATTTTTAGACCCCCCCCCCCTCCCCATCACGTTAATTTTGTTTGTGTTTAATTTCAGGGTTAGGTTAGGTCAATTTCTGGGCAAAGCGTAAATGTAAATAAAGTTTTTCAAAATGTAATTAAAATATTTTTTTCCTAATTCTTTCAATTTCTTCGTCCAATTCTATCTGAGCATGAAGATTTTCTAATTCTGCTAGTTTATGGGGGTCCGGCCGATCAATAACACCATGTTTTATGTTTGGATTACCGCCGATCAAACTATCCGCCGGCGGGGGCGGTAAAACAATCCCTTCCACCGCCTCTTGAACATTTTTCCTTATATCACTGACAATTTTAACTTTACCGCCGACACCATTTTTCTCTGGCAGGAACCATATTGCGCCAAAGCATAGAAAACTGAATATACAAAGGACAAGAACAACTAAATGTTTTTCACGATTTCTAGCAGATAGGCGGGCCCAGGGCGGGACTAGGAAGGTTAGAAGACGGCCCAAAGGACCCCTGGTTAATTTACTGGCCATCCATCCAACAAATTATATCGATGGTCTTGAATTTATTCACTTCTGAAACGTAAAAAACTAAATTAATGTTTAAACTTATAAAAATAGGGTCTGTCCTAGTGAACGATTTTTGGATTAAAAACACAAATTTCGACGTTTTTTCAATAATTAGAAGGTGACGTGTTTGAAAATGAAGAAGACAGAATTTCTCTTTCTGTCGTATCAGCTGTTGTTTATGATTGAGGGCATGAGACTAGTTCATGAATTTGGTCGGTTTACAGAAGCTAAGCGTTTACCAGTTCAACTTCATAAATAATAAAACAAAACAAATATAAAAAGTCCTCAAATTAAATATTGATGATTAAAATCAAAAAAATATTTTTTTAAGGAATAAATTTTTTTCTTTTGGGGGGGAGGGCTGGAGGCTATGATTTTTTCCGTATTGTGTTGTGTATATATCTTCAATTTATAAGGCTGCAATTTCAATCAGATTCATGAGATGCATATAGAGGATATAAAGCCATGAGTCTCACTCGTCTCACGTTACGTTTAACCAGGGAAGTTAAAATTGATAGATACGACAAATGGTTGTACCCAGGGAATGTTGTACCTATTTGGTAACATGAATAATAAATAATTAAATTGGCCTTGATTCGTAAGATCCGTTGATGGGAAAATGGTGTCTCTAGAAGTCGTCTTTGAAAATTTTAGTTTTTCAGAAAATAAGAAATTAAGCGAATTAAAGGTGGTAATTTTTCGACCTACGCAAATCCGCTTTACTCCACTTCCGACCTACGCCAAATCCGCTATACTGCATACATACACTTTTGAAGTGTTACTTCTAATTTTCAAAAAATCGAGAATTTACTGACATTGATTCTAATAAGAGAATCAAATTAAGCTCCAAACAAAGAAATTTTAAAACATTGTATTTACAAAAAAGTTGCATTTAATTTCTTACAAGCTAATTCTCTTGAAAAATCAAAAAATATAAAATTCGAACTGAAAAACGCATTTTTGTGCAGTTCAGGTTTCTTGAATGTATCACAATTATAAAAATTACTAGGTATGAAATTTTAAACTAAAAAATTATAAGTTTTAAGTATAAAGAAAAAATCGAAAATATATGTGAAAATACGTAAAATGAAAACTTATACATTTTGAAAAAGTATTTGGTTTGAATTTTACAAAAATAAACGTATTTTTTATCAAACTTATAAACTCTACAAAAATACGATTATTTAAGTGAAGAAAAAAACAAACAAAAAAATACGTAAAAGTAAAATAAAAACCTAAAAACTTTGAAAAAATACAAATGAAATTAATGAAATATATGTATTTTTAGGTTAATTGCATCAAACTTTCAAACTTAACAGAAAAAAATACAATCTTTAAGTAAAGTAAAAACCGAAAAAATACTTAAAAAAGGATTTCACATTCTCAAAAAATATCGAAACCGCAAATCTTAGAAATAGAAATGATTTTCAAATTCCTAGAGTAAAATTTGAGTCACGGAAGTTCGTAGTAAGATTTTGACTCCACTGGAGACCACCGGAGGGAATTCTTTTTCACTGGAGGGGTTTGAAAAAATGCTTTTAACAATTCAAAACTTTACGCAGGGTGATTTACATTCCACTGGAGGGAATCAGATATAGGTTTAAACATCTATAAAACTGATGCATCAAATTTCATGATCGTGTCAAATCACTTGGCCATTGGTTTGCTAACTCATATATACTTTCTGTAGGCATGATTGTTAACCATTAATTTTAAAACCTCTATAAAATGTCGTCTTCTACTGGAATCTCCTGTCGGAGACAGCCAAACCAAATTTTCAGCCCGCAAATTCCATTGTCCTCCTCCGACGGAGCTTAAAATATTTTCGTTGTTGTGAAATCATTAAAGTTAAGCAAAATATTTTCATAAGAAGCATAA